>NC_135887.1:118555012-118840121 GCF_964194155.1 Cetorhinus maximus
TCCAGATGGCTTTGTTGCCTGCTTGGTGTAAGGGTTCAGGACATCTGCTCAGGGCTTGAGAGGAACTTGAAGTGGGAGGGGGAGGGTCCAGTGGTTGTGGTCCATGTAGGTACCATGACATAGGCAGGATGAGGAAGGAGGCTCTGCATAATCAGTTTGATGAACTAAGCACCAAAGTGAGAACCTCAAAGGTAATAATTCATGGAATATTACCTGCGCCATGTGCAAATTGGCATAGGACCAATAAGATTAGAAAAATGAATGCGTGGCTCAAAGACTGGCGTTGGAGAAGTGGGTTCCGATTTGTGGGGCACTGGCACCAGTATTGAGGAAAGTGGGATCTGTACTGTTGGGACAGTCTATACCTGAACCGTGCTGGGTCCTCACAAGCCGCATAACTGGGGAAGTAGAAAGGGTTTCAAACTGAATAGTGGGGACAAGGGATAACATTTGGGAAGATGTGGTAAACCAAAGCGTAGAGCTGAGGCAAGAGAGACAGGTATTAATATGGGAAATGATAAACAGACTGTGATAAAAAGGGACAAAGAGTACAAATCTAAGAGCAAATCAGCAGATAAGACTAGATACTACTAAAATAATAAAATGGCAAAACAAAAGGCTCTGTATCTAAGCATGTGTAGCATTTGAAACAAAACAGATGAACTGATAGCGCAAATAGAAATAAATAAGTATGACCTGATAGCCATGACAGAGACATGGCTACAGGATGACATAGATTGGGACCTGAATATTGAAGGGTATGTGAAATTTAGGGAGGGCAAGAAGTTAGGAAAAGGTGGAGGGGTGGCTCTGTTAATTAATGATGGTATTAGCACATTAGAGAGGGATGACCTAAGTTCAGGTAACCAGGATGTAGAAGCGGTTTGGGTTGAGATGAGCAATGATAAAGTCACCTGTGGGAGCAGTGTACAGGCCCCCTAATTGTAACTATATAGCAGGACAGAGTATAAAAGAAGAGATAATGGGAACTTGCCAGAAAAGCACAACAATAATCATGGGGGATTATAATCTACATATAGACTGGAAAAATCAGATGGGCAAAGGATGAGGAGTTCAAGGAATGTTTTCTTGGAGCAGCACATCCTGGAGCCAACCAGAGAGCAGGCTACACTAGACCTGGTATTGGGCAAGATAGGATTAATTGATGACCTCCTAGTGAAGGCATCCTTGGTAGCAGCCATCATAATATGATTGAATTTTACATTCATTTTGAGGGAGAAATGAGTGTGTCCAAGACTAGTATATAGATAAGTCAATAGAAGTTCAGTGGCAGACACTTAAAGGGATATTTCAGAATACACAAAATTTTTCTTTCTCATTGGAATGCATATATTCTAAGGGGAGGGCCTACCATCCATGGGTTAACTTAAAAAGATAAAGACAGTATCAAACTTAAAGAAACAGCAAATAATTAAGCAAAGACAGGCAGCAGGTCAGAAGATTAGAAAGAATATAAATAACAATAAAGAATGACACAAAGATTAATAAGGACGGGAAAATTAGAGTATGAGAGAAAGCCAGCTCGTAACATAAAGACGGATAATAAGTAAAAGTTTCTATAGATATTTAAATAAGAAAAGTTAACAAAGTGAGCATTGGTCCTATAGAGTGTGCATCGGGGAATTGATGATGGAAAGTAGGGAGATGGCGGATGAATTAAACATGTATTTTGCTTTGATCTTCACAACAGATGACACAAGTAACATCTCGGAAATAGCCATAAATCAGGAAATGGAAGGGAGGGAGGAACCTAGGAAAATTACAATGACCAGGGAAGTGGTATTGAGCAAATTGTTGGGGCTGTGGGCTGAAAAATTCCCAGGTCTGGATGGACTTCACCCTAAGGTCTTGAAAGAAGTGGCTAGTGAGATAGTTGATCCACTGGTTTTAATTTTCCAAAATTCCCTAGGTTCGGGGAAGGTTCCATTAAATTGGAAAATAGCAAATATAACTCCTTTACGCAAAAAAGGTGGGAGACAGAAAGTAGTAAACGACAGACCAGTTAGCCTAACATCTGTCATAGGGAAAATGTTAGAGGCTATTACTAAAGACGTCATAGCAGGGCACTTGGAAAAAATCAAGGGAATCAGACAGTGAACATGGTTTTGTAAAGGGGAAATCATGTTTAGCCAATTTATTGGAGCTCATTGAAGGAGTCACATGTGCTGTGGATAAAGGGGAACTGGTGGATGCACTGTACTTAGATTTCTAGATGGCATTTGATAAAGTGACACATCAAAGGTTATTGCAGAAAATAAAAGCTCATGGTGTAGGGAGTAACATATTGGCATGGATAGAAGATTGGTTAGCTAACAGGAAGCAGAGTGTTGGCATAAATGGGTCCTTTTCTGGTTAGCAGGATGTGATGAGTGGAATGTCACAGGGATTAGTGCTGGGGCCTCAACACTTAATTTATATAAATGACTTGGATGAAGGGACCGAAGGAATGGTTGCTAAATTTGCTGACAACACAAAGATAGGTAGGAGAGTAAATTGTGAAGAGGACGTAAGAAGGCTACAAAGTGACATAGATAGTTTAAATGAGTGGGAAAAGATCTGGCAAATGGAATATAATGTGGGGAAATGTGAAATCGTTCATTTTGGCAGGAAGAATAAAAAAGCTTATTATCGAAATGGTGGGAGATTGCAGAGCTCTGGGATTTAGAGGGATCTGGGTATCCTAGTGCATAAATCAGAAGAGGTTAGTATGCAGGTACAGCAGGTAATTAGGAAAGCTAATTGAATGTTGGCATTTATTGTGAGGGTAATTGATTACAAAAGTAGGGAGGTTATGCTTCAGTTGCACAGGGCATTGGTGAGACCACATCTGGAGTATTGTGTATAGTACTGGTCTCCTTATTTAAATAAAGATGTAAATACATTCGAAACAGTTCAGAGAAGGTTTACTAGACTAATACCAGGAATGGGCAGATTGTCGCATGAGGAAAGGCTGGACAGGTTAGGCTTGTATCCACTGGAACTTAGAAGAGTAAGAGGCGACTCAATTGAAACTTTTAAGATCCTGAGGGGTCTTGACAAAGTGGATGTGGAGAGGATGTTTCTTCTTGTGGGAGAATCTAGAACTAAGGGTCCCTGTTTAAAAATAAGGGGTCCCTCATTTAAGACAGATGAGAAGAAATTTTTTCTCTCAGGAAATTGTGAGTCTTTGGAATTCTCTTCCTCAAAAGGCGATGGAAGCAGAGTCTTTGAATGTTTTTAAGGCAGAGCGGGATAGATTCTTGATTAGCAAGAAATGCGGAACAGTGTCTAGGCGTGGAGAAGTTCAAGCAGGGCGGCAACCTGGTGATTGCTGCTTCATGTAAGATCCAAGCCAATAAAATTACCAAAACGAAAACGAGGAACCTACTTGGAGAAGACTGAGATTTGAGTGTCTAGGATAAACATTCGCCAGTAAGCAACTTCTCTTTCTTATGTAAGCTCAAGGCTCCAATGGTAACAGAAAATTAAAAAAGAACGGTCTGTACAACCATAGCAATATTCATAGAAACATAATCGTAAGTGTTATCTTGAAGCAAGTATACAGAATAACAAGAGGCCATCACCATTATTATTGAGATTAGGAGGGGAGATGAAACTAATATTTTGAACTACTTTGTCACTTTTCCATTTCATATCATAATTTTCCACTTTGTTTTCATTAATTCCTTTGCCTCCTACTCCACCTCCTCCTACTCTTCTTCCTCCTCCTCATACTCCTGCCCTTGCTCCTCCCCTCCCCTCTAAGCAGCTCCAAACAGCTTAGAAGGAGTCTAGAATACCTCCACTTATCAATTGGTACGATGTGTACATCTGTCAGACAGCACTTATGGATAAATAAGACTCCCATATCTACGCTACTAACAGCTCACTGAGAACTGACAGAATCCATGTGATCATCCTTTGGAAGAGTTACCATTCTTTGGTCAGAGAGGGAAAGGTTCGCATTTACGTAGCATCCCATCACATCTCTTGGAAACATTTCAGATACAGTGAATCGCTACTGTGACTGACAGAGGCTGTGGTGTAATGCTTGTCCCTTGCTGTAACTGTTTCACAAGCTGGTAACTTGACAACTTTCATTGATTGCGTATCATTTGAAGCAATCGTTATAGCAACTTGAAAGGATACTGGAATTCCTAATCAGGTCAGGCAGCATCTGTGGAAAGAGAAACAGAAAAAAATGTTTCAGCTCAATAACCTGAAATGTTGCTTGTCACCCTCCCCCTTTCCCTCTCAGACAAAATGTGACTCATTGGGAGACAAAGGACATGAGCATGTAATCCAGTTTGGCACTTCTAGAGCAATTTCGAGGGAGGGATACACTTTCAGGGATGCCAACCTTTGGATGAGGCGTTAAAAGATCCTGAGGCACAATTTCTAAGAATAGCAGGGAAGTTCTCCCCTGCTGTCCTGGGCCAACATTTATCCCTCAACCAACATCACTAAAACAGATTATCTGGTCATTATCTCATTGCTGTTTGTGTGACCTTGCTGTGTGCAAGTTGGCTGCTGTGTTTCCTATTTTACAATAGTAACTAAACTTCAAAATTTTTTAATGGCTGTAAAACACTTTGAGATATCCCGAGGATGTGACATGCCCAATATAAACGCAAGGTTTCCTTTCTGAAATGTGAATCATAAAATAAAAATGGAGCGTGTGTTGTGGGGGAGCAATAATTATAAGCCTCAGGTCTTCCTTTGGCGCTGATGCAGAAATATATTTTTGGTCGGTAGAAATATGACCAGCAGCTATTGGAGTTGCAACAATAAACAATAAATAGATGTGTTCCCACCCATTCAGGCGATAGGGGATGGCACACTAACACCAAGATAGAGATAAGGGAGTTTCCACCCAGTTGTACACATTTTCTTGACGTAATATTTTTTTAAATCGTCCAACTGTGTGGGTGGACACCCTATGCCAGTGGCTCTGAAGGTCACAGTGGCCCTTGACTTTTATGCCTCCAGCTCTTTCCAGGGGTCAGTGGGGGATCTTTGTGGAGTGTGCTAATCAGCTGTCCACAGTTGCGTCAAGCTGGTGACTGATGCTCTGTTCAGGCGGGTAATGACATTTATTCATTTCTGTACAGATGAGGCCAGCCAGGCTGAGCGAGCCAGAGCGCTTTCAGTGATTGCTGGGGTTCCCCTGCATCTGGGGTGCAATCAACTGTACACATGTAGCCATCAAGGCACCAACAGGAAGGACTTCCACTCGATGAATGTCCAGATAGTTTGTGACCCCAAGACACAGATGCTCTTCCAATGCCTGGACCGTTCAGGGGGAGCACTGCAATACCCTCCAGCATGGCTGTCACTGATGGTGGTTGCTTGCTGCACTCTCCACAATCTGGCTCTGGCAAGGGGGGACCCACTGGAAGAAGAGGGACTTGAGGCAGCTGCACAGGCCACAGATGATGAATCCAGTGCTGAGTCTAAAGAGGACCCTGGCGAGGAGCACAGTGAGGACGTGAAGGCAGACCTCAGGATCCTTCAGGGAGGCAGGACCAGAGATGCTTAGTTCCAACGCGTCATCAGCTAGGCTGCCAAAGATCTGCTTCCACCTCATGCCAGGGGTGTCGCCCCCATCCTGGATGTCTGAAATTACCCTTTCCTTTGAACCCAAAGTCCACTCAGTGTCCGTGCAATAAAGCTTAGAACCACTCATACCCAGCATGAGATTCTGACATGTCCTGCACCTACAAAACAAGTGAAGCATACTCAGGCCATCAAGGCAAAAGCAAAATTGGCACTCACATCAAATCAACGTAACTATATATGGTGTTAATGGTCATACCAGTAAACAGAAGATCATCCGTGACTAGTCCCTCTTGTGTTCATGGTGCCTTAAACTTACGTTTGTGAGTCTTGTTGCATCCCTCCCTCGTTGGCAGTGGCATTGGAGACAGCCTGCTGACTGTGCTGTCCTGTTGGCCTTAAAGACCTTGGTGGTCATTCTCTGGCAGTGGAGCCTATGCTGGCCCTGCCTGGGAGGGAGCATCCAGTGCCACAGCTGGCCTCTCCTTAGTCATCGCAGCCTCATCAGATGCCACGGTCGCTGGCAGAGGGGCGGAGGAGCTGCTGCTGTCATCCAGAGCACCTTGAGAGGAGCCTACAGAGACGACAAGCAGCTTGTGCGCCAACGTGAGGTGGCTCTGGACCTCCCTGCTCACCATTGATGAATGGGCACCGAGCTGGGATACTGGGTGCTTCATCCATCTCCCACACTGGCACTGACCTCCTGAGGTCATTGCCTGTGTGAGGGCTCGCAAATCCGAGCACAACCCCTGGAACCCCTGATTCTATCCCTGGAGCTGCCTCTCCATGAGAGTCGTCACCCTCTCCATGGAGGAGGCAGTGCGCTTGACGATGAGGGTCAACGCAGTGCTCATGCTCTGCATGGACCTCTCCATAACAGAGGCCAGGGCACGCATACCCTCATGGATCTCTGTCAGATCCTCCCGTACATCCCACTGGATATCTAGCATCGGCTGCCTAATGGATGACTCCAGAGGCTCATCATCTGCCTTCGATTCAGCGTTGTCTTGGTCTCCAGCAGTCCTCTGACTGCTGGCACCTGGGCACTCTCTGCCTCCGCCTGCTCCTCAAGAGAGTGTGAAGTGCCCTCACCGCTATGCACCAACGTTCTAGCCGACGATCTAATGCCCACTGAGGTGCTGGAGTCTGCGTTGGTGCCTGGTTCGGAGAGGGAGTGTGACGCAGGCGCATCTAAAGCCCAGTGGTCTTCCGGCGTCAAGGGTGGCTCTTCAGGGTCCTGCGTTTGAGCTGCCGATTCTAGGGGAGAACAATGACATGTCATTAGTTTAAGTCATCACACTGTCACTGTGCATGCCAGGCATCCTGGTGAGGCAATGGAGATCTGCATCATGGTGCCATCGTCTTTCAATGATCAATGGGGAATCCAGGTTCGAGGCTCCCATTAATGATGAGACTGCACAAGAAAGTTTGCACAATCCGACACTCACCTCTGTGCACTGCACTCTTACCTTCGTCAGAGACCCCTGCCTCTCCACCACTGGCTGACCAAGGTGGGTTGCGGCACTTCAGCTCCAAGGCATCCATCTCGTACCTCATCAGAATGAGGAGGTTTGGGGGAGCTCCACCCCTCTTATTTCTTTCATTGGTCTTATGGCTTCTCATCTCCTGAAATGACAGAGGATTATTGATATGTCCACTCTCTACCTGCAGCCTGGCAAACCCCACCCCCCCCATTCTGGGACACCATGCAGGGCACATCAGAGTCATGACACTCAACCTACAAGGCACTCAGGTCAAGCAGCCAGGGCTCACCCTCTTGGCCAGCTCTGGTGTCAGTGACAGTTGACACTCAGAATCTAACACCCCTGAGCTCCATTGGGGGGTGGGGGGCGGCCAGTCCTTAACACTTCTCCACATTGATCCATGCCAACTCAGTACCCTTGCCGAGCACAGCAGATCATTGAACCTTTTGCCACACTGCACCCATGTGCGCCACACAACATCATGGCTACTGACCTAGGCTGCCACCCCCTCCCAGGCTTTTTTGGTCAGGTGTGGTGGCCTCCCCTTGCCATTCCTGGGTATTAGAGTGTCCCGCCTGACACCAACCTCCTCCATAAGGATTGCATGGCACTCATCCAAGAAACGGAGGGTGGGGGAGGCAACTACCCACCCAACTTGCCCTCCCGCCTGATGTTTCCAGCTGCTGGAAAGGCCATTGTTCTAGTCTCTTGGACAGACTCCAGAGATTTTCCCCTGGCAGCCTTCAGGGAGCTGCCTCTGTCAGTTTTAAAGGGCCCGCTGGGTTGCCATCGGACCCGGCACCCAACAGGCTCCCACCCCACCCCTGCTCAGCCCTTCCCGACCCAGCGTTTCACCCTGGGCGGACCTTAATTAGCCATCCAGCGTGGAATTGTGTTTGCAACGTGACCACAGCCGGAAGCGGATTCCACACATAGTCACCGTGAAGTTTCAAATATCATAGCGAGCAACCACCGGGAGTATTACACTCTTTCAAAGTTCTTTAGTGAATCTCCTATCCTTTGCAGACATTCACCTTTTCCTACAGTTTGTTATTTCTCCCTCTTTGTCCCTGATGGGACTTAGGACTCACTTCGGGTTGCCAGCCCCTTAGGATTCCAACCCTGGAGTCCCCAGTAATTAAAGACTAGGCCAGGCCACTGCAACAGGCAATACCCAGGAAAAAATCATTGGGGCGATTAAAAATGGTGTTTAAAAAGAAAATTATTTGAACTCATTTGTTTATTACTGATAAAAAATATTAGAGATGGGGAAAGGAAACAGTCCAGGATCTTCCAATTAAGACTGAAGAAACTTGTCGCTTTGTTTTGAGAAGGTGAGGCTCCAAGAAGATGGACATTTTGGGCCACCTATTCTGCATGCGTGGGAAAGGGGGCGTTGATGGCAAGAAGTCATGTGATAGCAATTCCCCCATCAGTAAGATTTCCACACGCCATGTCTCATCTCCTTTTACGCAGTGTACTGTACCTTTAAGGTGAAGCTCTGTATCTCCCACCCTACCATGTCTTCAGAGTCCATACTTCAGTTTGTCTCAGGCCTTAGCTTCTTGTTCTATCTATCAGTGTTATGTCTGAACTCCTTAAAAGGTTGTTGTGCATCCACTATTTTACTTGGATCACCATTGGCAGTCTTGTCTTCAGCTGCCTGGGCTGTAAGCTCTGAAATGCCCTCCCTAAACCTCTCTACCTCGCCCTCCTTCTTTAAGATGCTCCTTAAAACCTAACCTCTTTGACAAAGCTTTTGGTCATTTGCCCTAATACATCCTTGCATGGATCGGTGTCAGGTTTTGCTGGCTAATATTTCTGTGAAATGCCTTGGAAAATTTTAAAGATGCTATGTAAATGCAGGTTGCTGTTGTTGTTGTCTCCCATCAGTCCTAGTTCACCCTTCTTTCCGCTCTATTGTTATGCACAACAGTGGCAAACGCAAAATGTCCTTGTGCATGAACACCAAACACTAGAGTCCCCTCACTCTAATACTGTCATTCAGAATCAAATTGTTTAATGATTTTCATCTCTTCTAACCTATAAAAATTAACTTCTATAAATAATTCTAAATATAATTACATAGAGTAAAGAGTAAAAATTTACACAGAAGGAGTTCACTTGGCTCATTGTGTCCTGTCTCACTCTCTACTTCACATTTTGGTCTTTCTTCAGTATGATAACCATGGCTTAATGGTAGCACTCCTACCTTTATGACTCAGAAGGTTCTGACCTCAAGTTCACCTCTAGAAACTTCAGTGCAAAATTCAGGTTAGACACTCCAGTGTGGCACTGAGTGAGGGAGTGCTGCACTGTTGAAGGCACTGACTTTCAGAAGAGATGCTAAACCCAGGTCCCAAGTGGTCTAAAGTATCCCACGGCACTATTTCAAAAAAGAGCAGGGGAGATCTCCCTAACATCCTGGACAATATTTATCCTGCAACCAACAGTACTAAAACCAATTACCTGGGCATTGTCATGTTGTTGTTTGTGGGATCTTGCTGTGCACAAAATGGCTGCTGTTTCCTACATTGAAATACTGACTGCATTTCAAAAAGTACTACATTGGCGTCATATCGCATCTTTCATGTGCTTAGGCATTTCAAGTGCAAGTTCTTTTTTCATTTTTTTTCTCCTCCTTCTCTTCTTCTTCCTCCAGGTGTCTATCCAGTTCCTTCTTCAATAGTCACATGTAACACCATCGATTTGAAAAGGGCATCAACTTACCCGTAAATTGGTTAGCAGCTCATTTAACCAAATTTCTAAACAAGTGCTGAGCGGTAACTTGTTAATGTCATTCCATCACCTGTACTCTTAAAATCAAATCTTTCTTTTTAAAGTTTCCCCATTGCTGCAAAAAAGCATCTGGCAATAGCTTACACTGAATTGCATTCACTGTGGTGCCACCTCACCATAGCTTTTGTGTCTGTTTTACGAACTGAATTTATGCATCAGGCTGTGTCTGGGGTTTCAGGAACTAGGGCTAACTAAAAAATCTCACTAAAAGTATTAGTCTGCCCTTCAAGCAGGTGTGCATGGCCCTTTAATTTGTTTGTGCCTGCATTTTAATTCTCTCATTTTTCGGTGGGTCAGGTCTCCTAAATATTAGGCTGCCCTTTCTCCCAGCATTAACTGCACCTGTTTCTGGGGAGGCCTTTCTTTGCATCGAAACATCAGCCACCCCCTCTGGCCAGTTGCAGCAGCGCAGCTGATGTGGTGATCTCTATCACAGATTTTTAACAGGAGTCGACCTTCCCTTGCGTTATGCCCTGGGGCAAGTCCTAATTCAAGTTTCACGCACAAAATCCTAAACAATGAAGGAGCAGCTTAGGTGGTTTCCACTGCCTCCCTCATTTTGTTTTACCTTCTTTGTACTTTCTTCTGGCTGGACTTCAACCAAGGGTAAAGAGCCCCAGTCACCCTTTGCAATGGGGAAGGGCACCCAGCAAACACAAGCGCCCACCACTGGATGTTCAAGCCAATGCTTCAATCTCACTGACTTCATCTTATTTCTTAAAGGCGAGAATACTGCCACAGAATAATAGTAATAGTTCCAGATTATGACACTTTCTATATTAAAAGCTATTTTAGATAGGAATGGTGAATACCTGCACTGAATGTTCATTGCATTACTTGAATGAAGAGCATTTGCCAAACTTATTTTTAAAAATTCGTTTGTGGGATGTGGGCGTCGCTGGCTAGGCCAGCATTTATTGCCCTTGTTCAGAGGGCATTTAAGAGTCAGTCACATTGCTGTGGGTCTGAATTCACAGATTGGCCAGACCAGGAATGGATGGCACATTTCCTTCCCTAAAGGGCATCAGTAAACCAGATGGGTTTTTACGACAATCAGCAATGGTTTCATAAACAAAAACAAAAATACCTGGAAAAACTCAGCAGGTCTGGCAGCATCTGTGGATAGGAGCACAGTTAACATTTCAAGTCCACATGACTCTTCAACAGAACTAAGGAAAAATAGAAAAGGGTGAAATATAAGCTGGTTTAAGTGGGGGGGTTGGGACAAGAGAGCTTTTTGCTTTTATTATAGCAATGGTTTCATGGTCATCACCAGACTTTTAATTGCATATTTTCTTTTATTGGATTCAAATTTCACCATCTGGTGTGGCAGGATTTGAACCCAGATCCCCAGTGTATTACCCTGGGTCTCTGAATAACTAGTCCTGTGACAATACCACTACACCACCGCCTCCTCTCAACCATGGGTCCCAGTTATTGCACCTCCTCAGTAAATTGAATCTCAGTTGCCATAGGCAGTGTTTGCTATCTGGCCCAGGGATCATAGAATCATAGATTGGTTACAGCACTGAAAGAGTCCATTCAGGCCATCAAGCCCAAGCTGGCTCACCACAACTCAGCTGGTCCCACTCCCCGTCCTTTCCGCCGAGCCCTGCAAATCTTTTCCCTTCAGGTGCTTATCCAATTCTTTTTGAAAGCCACAATTTAGCCTGCCTCCACTGCCCTCTCTGGTAATACATTCCAGGTAGTAGCCACTTGCTGTGTAAGAAAGTTTTTCCCCATGTCATCATTGGTTCTTTGCCAATCACTTTAAATTTATGTCCTCTAGTTCGCAACCAATAGGTACAGTTTCTCCCGATCTATTCCGCCTGGACTCCTCGTGACTTTGGACATCTATGTCAAGTCTCCTCGCAACCTTCTCTGACGCGAACAGCCCCAGCTTCTCCAATCTATCCTTGTAACCAAGACCCTCACGCCTGGACTCATTTGAAATGATACAGTAACAAGAAAGAAAAAAAAAAATTATATAGCACCTTCCACAACCTCAGCACGTCCCAAAGTGCTTTACAGCCAATTAAGCACTTTTTGAAGTGTAGTCACTGTTGTAATGCAGAAAATGCGGTAACCAATTGACACTCAGCAAGATCTCACCAACAGCAATATGACAATGACCAGGTAATCTATTTTTGTGATGTTGGTTAAGGAATGAATGTTGGCCAGGACACCAAGGATAACTCTCCTGTTCTTCTTCAAAATATTATCACAGGATCTTTTAAATCCAGCTGAGAGAACAGACAGGACCTGAGTTCAACGACTCATCTGAAAGACAGCGCTCCCTCAATACTGCACTGGAATATCAGCCTGGGTTTTTGTGTTGAAGTTTCCAGAGTGGGACTTGAACCCATAACCTCTTGTCTCAGAGACAAGAGTACGACCCACTGAGGCACAACTGCCAGCTGGAGCACAGATTAGCATGACATAGATTGAGCCCTATAGTTCCCCAACTAGGCAGCTCCTGATTGTAATGGAGGACAGCAAATCAAAACTGAAAATTAGAAAGCTGTGGCAATAGACCTCATTTAGTCTTAGTCTAGCTCTCAAAGACCATAGGCCCATTGTTGAAAATTAACCCCAATTTAACACTAGACCTGACAACTCTTCAAGACCTTTGATGTCCTCCAATTCTGGCCTGTTGAGCATCTCTGATTTCCTTCACCCACCATTGGCCGTGACTTCAGCTGTCTGGGCCCTCATCTCTGATATTCCCTTCCTAAACCTCACCACCTCTCTCTCTCTCTCTCTCTCTCTTTTAAGGCACACATTAAAACTTCCATTTTGACCAAGCCTTCGGTGTCCTGTCCTAGGGCTTGATTTTTAGGCCTCGAGGGGGCCAGGAGCGGAGGCACAGTGGGTGGGTGGTGGGGGGGAGGGTTGGGGGTGGTGAAAACACCAGTGCTGACTGGTGCCTGATCTTTGACTCCATTCTCCATTCCTCTGGCACATTTTTGCAGTGGTGGTTGGTGTAATGGGGTGGTGCGGCAGTGCTAACTGCTTGCACTTGGTGGGTAACCAGCCAGGTTCATAAAGAGTCTATTAAGAGAAAGTGAAGAAGGTTGATTGGGATTTTCCAGGAGGTGGTTGGAGCCAGTTTACTGCCTGGAGAGGACCTCCCAGTGGCAGAATGCATTGGAGTGGACCAGTGCTCCTGGCAGGCTTAGAGGCCCTCCCTGCCACCCTGGCAAAAGCCACAGGTCACCCTATAGAGGGATTCCCCTCCCCTCCTTCCAGGCCCACAGTGGTGGCCTGACTGCAAAAGCTATTTTTGTAATTGAAATTTTAAAAAGTTGGAGAAAGAGCATCTTCATTTTGAAGCACCCTGTCGCTTACTTACCTCTATTGCAGAATACTGCTTCTTCAAGCTGGAAGGCTTCTGATTGGCCCTCCAGCTTCAAGAACCCACCCATACAGTGAGCCCACCCTCTGGCCACGAATTGGCCACCCTGGGGAAAATCACAGTGAGTGACTGCTTCCCACACAGCGCAGGCTTCCGACTCCCATTTCAGCCTGATGGCAGGGTTCAGAAGCCCGCAGCAAAGATTCTTCCCACACTCTTTCTCACACACGCACACACTTTCTCACACGCACTCTCTTTAACACACTCCCTGTTACGCGCGTGAACACATAGACCTCAACCTTATGTTTTGTCTCCCCCTATGGTTGAGTCTAATTGAAACCAAATTTAGGTGAATGATTTGACATCCAACTTCAATGTTCAAATCTTCTCTTCTGCACACTCCTGCCTCTCAAGCTCAGAATACTGTAGAATTGCACTTAGAATCATAGAATAGTGTAGCACAGAAGGAGGCCAGTCAGCCTGTTGAGTCTGGATCAGTTTTTCAAAGATCAATCAAGTTAGTTCCAATCTTCCATCTATCCCCATATTTCTGAAATCTTTTCTCCTTCAAGTATTTATCCAATTCCCTTTTAATAGCTACTACTGAATTTGTATCCACTGTCCTGTCAGTCAACATATTCCAAATCTTAACCACTTATTGTGTAAAAAATGGTTTTCCTCATATTGCCTCTTGTTCTTTTACCAAACATCTTAAATTTGTATCCTCATGTTAATGACACTTACAGATACGATACAGTGAACCATAGACGTCTCCTCTGCAAATCCTAGAGATGACAAAAGATATTCACTTATCAGAGCTGTTAGAAAGCACGCTTCAGAACCACCGGTTCTATGTTGAACTAGGTGGGAAGCGCAGCAGGTGGTGTATTCAGAAGAATGGTCTTCCTCAGGGAAGCGTGCTTACACCGCTGCTGTACAACATCTACACGAATGACCAACCTATAGATGGTGTCACACGCTGTTTTATATATGCTGATGACTTATGTGTCACTGCCCAAAGCACTGATTTTAACAACGTGGAGAAAACGCTTTCTGAGGCCTTGGAGGGACTAACATCCTACTATGAAGAAAACCACCTTCACGCAAACCCATCAAAGATGCAAGTTTGTGCATTCCACCTCAGAAACCGTGAAGCCAAATGCCAGCTTAAAGTAACCTGGTGTGGAGCAACACTGACGTATTGCGAGCACCCTATCTACTTAGGAGTCACCCTTGACGGATGCCTCACCTTCAAGAACCACATCGAAAAGACAAAGGCAAAAGTGAGGGCACGAAACAACATCCTGAATAAGCTCACTAACACAAAATGGGGAGCAAGCTCGAAAACATTGCAAACTAGTGCACTTGCTCTTTGCTATTCCACTGCCAAATACGCCTGCCCTGCATGGGAAAGATCTACTCATGCTAAGAAGATGGATGCCATTCTGAATACAAGCTGCTGACTTATCACAGGTTTTTTAAAACCAACAAACACCAACAGCCTTTATATCCTGGCGGGTATCACTCCCCCTGATATAAGAAGAACGGTAGCCAGCAAAAAAGAGCGACTCCGTCAAACAGATGAGAGGCACCCTGTACATGGTCATACACCTACACCCAGCCGCCTAAAGTCAAGGAAGAGCTTCATGAACAGTGTTGTTCCATTACAATCAACCCCATCTGAAGCCCACATCGCGTTGTGGAAAGACCGGCTCGCCAGTCTCAAACAACCCCCAGCAATGGAAATTCTACCGGATGAAAGCCTTCCTCCAGGAGCTAATTGTAACTGGGCAACCTGGAAGTGCCTTAACAGACTTAGGACTGGTGTAGGTCGTTCAAAGGTGTCACTAAGCAAATGGGGATATACAACCAGCCCGACAACTTGTGAATGTGAAACTGAGCCACAGACTATGCAACATCTCCTGCAATGCCTATTGCTAGGGGAACCCTGCAGTGTTGCAGATCTTGCCGAATTCAATAACAAGGTGCAAAAATGTGTCCAGTTCTGGCTGGGCCATGTATAGACTGTCCGTGGACACGATAAAAAAAAAAATGACACTTGGACCATTGAATATAGTTTCTCTTCATTTGCTCTATCTCAACTCTTCATGAGTTTGAAAATCTCTATCAAATCCCCTCTTAGCCTTCTTTGCTCTAAGGTGAACAATACCAGCTTCTCCATGTAGCTGTAATCTCTCAACCCAGGAACCATTCTAGTAAATCTCCTATACCCTCTCCAAAGCTTTCTTGACCTTCTTAAAAAGTGTGGTGCTCGTAATAGGACACAATACTCCAGCTGGGTCCAAACTAGTGGTTTTATAAAGATTTAGCATAAATTCCTGGCTTTAAAGGAATTAGAGGGCTGGCAGCTTGGCAGCCTCAGCGCCACTGAGGCTGCATCACCGAGGAGAGGGCGCAATTATAGTTGCCCCACAGGTGGCCCCACCATTGAGCCCCACCACTTCCGACAACAGGATATGGCAACAGGAAGAAATCGGAGGCCCCCCTCCTGATGCTTTCCCCCATCATATTGGCAGCTCTCCCACCTCCGAGCTCATTGCCAATGGGATGTGAAAGGTCAGCCCTGTGCCTCTACTTGTAAAGCATAGAAAACCATAAGCTTTATTAACTCTTTGTTAACCTGTCCTGCCGCCTTCAAAGATTTGTGCACGAACACCCCCAGGTCTCTCTCTTCTTGAGCCCCCTTTAAAATTGAACCATTGGCATGTATTGTCTCTCTTCATTCTTCCTAGCAAAATGTATCACTCACACCTTTCCGCATTGAATTTCATCTGCCATTTGTTCACATATTCCACCAGCCTGTCTACGTCTTCTTGAAATCCATTGCTATCTTACTCACTGTTTATTATGCTCCGAGTTCCATGTTGACTGCAAATTTCAAAACAGTGCCCTATACCTTCAAGTCCAAGTCATTCATATAAACCAAAAACAGCAGTGATCCTAGTGCTGAAACTTTGGAAACTCCGCTGTGTTGCTCCCTCCAATGCAAAAAACAGCTGGTCACCAAACCCTCTGTTTTCAATCCCTTAGCTAATTTTGTAACCAGGCTGCTACTGCTCCTTTTATTCCATGGGTTTCAATTTTGCCAACAAGCTTAATGTGCGGCATTTTATCAAGTGCATTTTAAAGCCAATATGCACAACATCAACTGCACTGCCCTAGTCCACCCTTTCTGTTATCTTATCAAAAAACTCAATTAAGTTAGTCAAACATGATTTGCCCTTAATAAATCCGTGCAGCCTCTCCTTTATTAGGCCATGTTTGCCCAAGTAATCTCGCGCATTACTGTTTCTAGAAGCTTCCCCAACACCAAAGTTAAACTGCCTGGCCTGTAATTGCCAGGTTTATCTTTACACACCTTTTTTGAACAAGTATGTGATATTTATAATTCAGTCATTTGGCACTGCCCTGTATCTAGGGAGGATTGGGAGATTGTGGTCCGAACCTCTGTAATTTCTACCCTTACTTCTCTCAACAACCTAGGATGCAACCCATCTGGACCAGGTGGCTTATCCACTCCAGCCTTTCAAGATCCTCCCCTTCATATATTTTATCTCATCCAACATCGTAGCAACCTCCGTGTGTACTGTAGCTTTGGCAATGTACTCATTTAGTACCTTAGCCATGCCTTCTGCTTCCACCAATAAATGTCCAGTTTGGCTTCTAATCAGCCTCATTGCTCCTATGACAACCCTTTTCCAGTCAATATGCCTATAGGAAACTTTTGGATTCCCTGTTATGTTAGCTGCCAATCTAATTTCATTTTTTCTCTATGTCCCCCTACTTATTTCTTTTGTCACTTCCCCTCTGTACTTTTTATATTCACTCTGATTCTCTTTTGTATAATCAACCTTATATCTGTCATATGCCCCTCTTTCTGCCACATCCTTCAATCTAACAACTTTGTCATCCAGTGAACTCTGATTTTGGTTGCACAGCCCTTTCCTCCTTGCAGCAATGTACCTAGACTGTTCCTGGACCATCTCCACTGTAAAGGCCGCCAATTACATTTCTACCTGCCAGTCTTTCACACAAATTTAACCTAACCATATGCCTCTTCAATGAGCTGAAATTAGTCCTCCTCCAGTTAAGAATTTATATTCTAAATGATTCCTTGTTCTTCTCCATAATTAATCTGAACCTTATGTTGCTATGATTACTATTCCCAGGATGCTCTCTGACTGTGATATTTTCTACTTTGACCCATTTCATTCCTAGGACTAGAGCCAGCAATGCCTCCTTCTTTGCAAGAAAATTCTACCAATCATACTTCAGAAATATTTTCCCTTCTCTGCCCTTAACACAACCACTACGCTATTCAATATCAGTAGTTCAGAACTCCCAATTAAACTACCCAATAATTCTTGTACCTTTCAGTAATTTCTTCGTAAATCTACTCCTGTATCTCCTCCTCACTATTCAATTACCTATAAGATACATAAAGTCTCATAATAACTCCTTCATTGTTTCTAAAGCATTGTTATCCATTTCTGATACATCAAGGACCAGGGCAGGAATATCATTTTCATCATCACCCATCTGGGTGGTAAACTGGCAGAAACTGTAGAACATAAGAAAGAAATAGGAGCAACAGTGGACTATATGGCCTTCAAGTCTGCTCTGCCATTCAATACGATCATAGATGATCATTGGCCTTAAGTCCACTTTCCCGCCTGCTTCCTAAATATCCATCAATTCTCTGAGGCGCCAAAAATCTGGCTATCTCAGTCTTAAATATATTCAGTGATGGAACATCCATAATTCTCTGGAGCGGAAAATTCTAAAAATTCACAACCCTTTGAGTAAAGAAATTTCTCATCTCAGTCCTAAATGATCAGCCCCTTATTCTGAAACTGTGCCCCCTTGTTCTATATTCCTCAGCCAGTGTCTACTCTGTTAGGTCCATTCAGGATCAATGAGATCATCTCTCATTCTTCTAAACTCCAGAGAGTATAGACCCAATTTACTCAGCCTCTCATCATAGGCCAACCCTCTTATCCCAGGAACCAATCTAGCAAACATTTGGTGTACCGCCTCCAATGCAAGTATATCCTTCCTTAGCTGTGGAGAGCAAAACTGCACACAGTACTCCAGGTGTGGTTTCATCAAGGCCCTTTCCAATTGCAGTAAGACTTCCGTATTCTTGTACTCCAACCTCCTTGCAATAAATGCCAACGTGCCATTTGCCTTCCTAATTACCTGTGTCATGACCACAGATCATAACACCAAATTACTTACAGAGATGTTGAACTTTTAAGTAAGACAAAGAAAGCAGTTTCTGGGCAAAAGACATGTTTTGTATTTTCCCCTCCAGAAATACACAAGAAAAGGGGTTAAAAGCCAACAGCAACCCTGGCCTCTGTAGTGCTAGTTTTGGTGTTCCAGGCCTGGTGTGTGTGAGGGTGTGCTGTGAAGGTCACAGCTGAAGAACATCAACTAGGCATTCCTGCACTTGCAGGTAAAAAAAGTTCTCTCTGACTGCTGGAGCAAGTCACAAGTCAGCAAAGACACCGTCAAAAAGGAAACAGGACAACTCCTTTCAGCTAACTTGCAGAACCAAGAATCTCCAAACCAACAGCTCAACTGCCAAAGTCAGCTTTACCAGAATCATCCAACTTAACAGCTGCAATGTTTCACCATCTAAATGTTAGAAAACGTTTGAGTCTATTATAAAGCAGAGAATTTAGAAATACATAATCTAATCAAGTAGAGTCAGCATGGCCTCATGAAGGGGAAATCATGCCTGACAAATTTATTAGAATTCTTTGAGGAGGTAACAAGCAAGATAGATAAAGGGGAACCAGTGGATGTAATGTATTTGGATTTCCAAAAGGCGTTTGATAAGGTATCACACATAAGGCTACTTAACAAGATAAGAGCCCATGATGTTGGGGGTAGCATATTAGCATGGATAGAGGATTGGCTAACTAATAGAAGACAGAGAGTTGCGATAAGGGGGGCATTTTTAGGATGGCAACCTGTAGCTAGTGAAGTGCCACAGAGATCAGTGCTGGGGCCACAATTATTTACAATAAATATTAATGACTTAGATGAGGGAAGTGAATGTACTATCACCAAGTTTGTGGATGACTCAAAAATAGGTGGGAAGGCAAGTGATGAGGATGACACAAAGAGTTCACAGAGGGTTATAAACAGGTTAAGTGAGTGGGTAAAAACTTGGCAGATGGAATATAATGTGGGAAAATGTGAGGTTATGCTTTGGCAGGAAGAATAAAGGAGCTGAATATTATTTAAATGGAGAAAGAATGCAGAAAGCTACAGCACAGAGGGATTTGGGGGCCGTTGTGCATGAATCACAGAAAGCTAGCATACAAGTTCAGTAGGTAATAGGGAGGGCAAATGGGATGTTGGCCTTTATTTCAAAGGGAATGGAAGATAAAAATAGGGAAGTCTTGCTAAAACTATACAAGGCACTAGTTAGACCACACCTAGAATACTGTGAACAGTTTTTGGTCCCCTTATCTAAGGAAAGATATACTGGCATTAGAGGCAGTCCAGAGAAGGTTCACTAAGTTAATCCAGGGAATAGAGGGATTTTCTTATGAGGAGAGACTGAGATAGACAGTGTTTTAATCAGTAAGGGAATCAAGGGTTATGGGGAAAAGGCAAGAAAGTGGAGTTGAGGATTAGACCAGCCATGATCTCACTGAATGGCAGAGCAGACTCAATGGCCTACTTTTGCTCCTACATCTTATGGTCTTATGATCTACTCCTCATGGACAAACCAAAGATCGATTCATATATCTTTTTAACTTTTATTTTTGGATTCACTTCTCATTTCTAATCTGTGTATATGTGTATTGCGTTTTTATTATTTTTTCTTGTGCTTAGTAACTAATAAACTCACTCTTTCTTTGGCTCAAGAAAGCCAAGTTAAATTGGCTCCTTCTAAAACATAAACACATTTGGACTGGGAAAAGGTACCCATGAGGGAAAGGATCCTCTTTAAATTAACCTTGTTGTAACCAACTGAGAGGGTTGAATAAAGAAGGGAGCCAGTTCATCCCTCCTCACCTGGGAGCAAAACAATTTGGGGTGACTTGTCCGGGATCATATCAAATTGGGGGAACCTCACCTAGGGACTGGTCATAACACTTGCTGTACCTGCATGCTCACTTTATGTTCCTTCTACAAGTATACCCTCTGAATTTCAAGATTTACAAGTTTCAAGCCTTTTTAAAAATATTCTGCTTTTCTATTATATTATAAGCTCACACTTCCCCACATGACACTCCATGTGCCACCTTGTTGTCCACACATTTAACTGTCTATATCTCTTCGTGTTCTCCTCATTACTGTAAGGATTGTTTGTTGTCTCATTGAGAGGCCTGCTGGCTTGTATGGTTGAACATTAAGTGTTTATTAACAACTCATAACTATATACATCACCAAGGTATAGCCCTGCAAGGGTGTTGGCCTCATTCTTGCTCCTTCCAGACTCTTCTGCACACAGCCTACTATCACGTGACTCTCTACATTACTATGTGGGCGGTACTGTTTCCCCAGTACCACATTAGCCCTCGCTCTGTGAACCGCCCTTATACTACACTCATAGCTTACATTCCCATCTAGCTTTGTATCATCAGCAAACTTAGATAGATAACTCTTGGTCTTTTCATCTAAGTCATTAATATAGATTGTAAATAGCTTTGGCCCTAGTACTGATAGCTGTGGCACAGACTGCCGACTTGAAAATGCCCTGTTTAACCCCTAGTCTTTGCTTCCTGTCCGTTAACCAATCCTCTATCCATGCTAATATATTATCCCAAAATCCATAAGCCCTTATCTTGTGTATTAACCTTTAGTGTGGCATCTTATCGAATACCTTTTGGAAATCTATGTAAACTACAACTACTGGTTCCCCTTTATCTACCCTACCAGTTACATCCTCAAAAATCTCCAATAAATTTTCCTTTCATAAAACATGTTGGCTTTGTCTGATCATACTATTATTTTCTAAATGGTTGTCAAGGCTTCCTTAGTAAGAGATTCCAGCATTTTTGTGATGAAAATCAATGGCCTAAATGATGGTTCCTTAAAGGCGCAAGAATGCAGGAGGCTGCCAAAGAAACAGTTGGGTTCAAGTTCTTACATTTACCTTATCTTACACTTACTTAAATGTGCGAGGGGACATGGGAAACTGTGCCCCTTGCACCCCCAGGCTAAAGCTTCAGAGAAACTCAGAAGAGTTTTGGCCCAGGCATGTAACGTGCAGACCCACCAGTGTGTGGATCATGAACCAAACTCTCAGCTTTGGGAAAATAGCCCCACTGTCTTGTGGATACCTTGGGAGAGATGAAAGCTAAGGGCAGAAAATCTGGAGTGGAGCCCAATGTAGACTGATGCCTAACTCTGTCTTCTTTCTGACAGCTTCTGCAGCCAAGCCAGACCCAACGGGGGAGATTGAGAGAGGTACCTTTACATTTGGGTAGCCCAGGTTCTCTGTAAGTTCTGCCCAGGCTTGCACCCTGGAGAGTACACAGAGTTGACCACCATGGGCAAAGAATTGTCTCATGAGACAGATGGGTGCCAAAGAAATTTCCTTCATGTCCATATTAATACTACAGGCTGCAGCTTGGCGTTTTTCCCCTCCTGGCCATCTCCCCTCATCTGCCCTCCTTCCCCTTCTCCTTATTCTCCTCTCAACCCGCATTCCTCCCTACATCCTGACCCCCTCCCCTCATCTTCCCTCCCTCCTTTTCCGCTTATTCATCTCTCAACCACTTGCCCACTCCAGACCTCGCTCCTCTTCCCCTCTTTCCCCTTCCAACCAACTCTCCTCCCTACATCCCAATCACCCCCCTCCCTTCCCCTCCCCTCCCTCTGCTCTTGACTATCTCCCCTCCCCCTCCTTCCCCTAACCATACCTCCCTTCCTGACCATCTCCCTTTCCTCCTCTCCCTTCTTCCTGGACCATCTCCCCACCTCTTCCCCCACTACCTCAAATCCCCATCCCTCCCCTTCCCTTCTCTTCTTTTCACTTCTCTTCCCCCTTCCTACCCTCCTTCCTCCAGCAAGAAAAAGCAATCAACAGCCAGATTTCACTAACAGCAATATGATAATGACCTGATAATCTGTTTTTTTAGTTAACGGGTGAATGTTGCCTGGAACACTAGAAGAATACTCCCTGACTTCTTTGATGTGCATGGGGTCTTTCTCATCCACCTGAGAGTGAAGGCGGTCCTCGATTTAACATCTCACCCAAAACACGGCCCTTCCAACAGTGCAGCACCCCCTCAGTACTGCAGTGTCAGTCTTGATTTTATGCTCAGGGACTGAATTTTTAGGCACTGATGGGGTGAGCATGGAGATGGGAGGCCGGGGAATTTTGCACCACCAGCCGGTGTGCCAGTTCCCCAGCATCATCCTGCCACTGGTCCACTTTCCCAGGGGCTTGATGGGAAGGGAAGGCAGGGTTAACTGCTCACAAGTGCCAGGTAGCTTTTTAAAGGCCTATTGTCTGAAGCCAACTGGAATTTTCCAGACAGGTCACCGAAGGCGTCAAGGAACAGTGTGGTTCCAGGAGGTGGCCTCCGGGAACAGGCCAGGGGCCAGCGCTCTAGGCTTCATGGTCCTCCCCACCTGCCTGGTTTCAGCTATGGAGGGCGCCCCATGCACAGTGGTGGCCCAGCAGATGAGAGGATGTTTTATTAAACATTTAAAAAAGTTAGAGAGAGGGCGCCTTAAAATGGAGGTGCCTTCTCTCTTACTTACCTGAAAAGGAAGCCTGCTGCTTCTTCAGTGCTGGAGGGCCTCCTATTGGCCCTTCAGCTTCAAGAGCCCACCCGATGTCCTGAACTGGATGGCAAGCCCACTCTCCAGCCATTAATTGATCAGTTCAGGGAAAATCACAGCTAGGTAACTGCTTCCCACACAATGCAGGCTTCCGACCCCCAATTGAACCTAACATCAGGTCAAGATCCATAGGGAAAATACTGCCCCAAGTCTCTGGAGTGGGTCTTGAACCCACAACCTTACGACTCAGAAGTGGATGTACTACCCACTGAGTTACAGTTGACACCAAGCAGCTGCTGTTAATAGGTGGTTTCATGATCCCAGAATCTTAATGTTGCTCCAGTGGATCAGTTAAAAAAAAAAGTTAATATTTCATCCCACCTATTATTCTTACTAGTTTCGCTAACAGTAATAATTAATATAAGTGTCTTTGGGTGTCACAGGCAAGACTTTATTTA
The DNA here is from genome assembly GCF_964194155.1 of Cetorhinus maximus. Taxonomy (NCBI): domain Eukaryota; kingdom Metazoa; phylum Chordata; class Chondrichthyes; order Lamniformes; family Cetorhinidae; genus Cetorhinus; species Cetorhinus maximus. The sequence continues at coordinate 118,578,442 of NC_135887.1, forward strand.
ATCTGCAGTGACTCAGAGGCTGCAAAAAGCACATCTGGAGAAGCTAATCTAAGGGAATGTGAGGCACTGACTGTCCCTACAAACTGTCATAGAAATTCTTTGTTTTAAGTAAAGACAGCATAATTTATATTGCACATACTCCGATGATAAGAGAGCAGACTCACATTTCAGAGGCTCTGCAACATTAGTAATTATGTTCATTCCACGGAGGCCTGTGAATCAGTGACCATTGGAGTGCGGCACGAGGAATCAAATGGTCTTAATTTATAGAATCTTGAGCCTTGTTAAAATAAAACATCATTGGATAAGGTCCACTTTGAGAAGACAGGCTTTGGATAAGTTGCGGGTATTACCTCAATGAGAAACCTTATTCAGTTAAGCTACACAGGGATAATTTACAAATTCGTAAAAGCAAGTAAAACTTTAATATATGTATCTTTTGACATGCCTCACAATTTGCAAAAGAAGGGGAAAAAATAACCTACCAAATATCCCTTTAAATGTCCTGAAAGATTGTAAAGTAATTTGCACGGTGCGATGAAAATACCCTGTAGTTTCATCAGCCAGGCTTAATGTGATTTAATCATTTGTGAAAACATTAATGTTTGCAAAAAAAAAAGTTTGGGATAAATGAGAAAAAGATAATACTACAGGAATGGATTTCCTCAGGCCTGTACAGGTCCACAAAAGGGCACTGGGCCTTTACTGACACAGTATCACATAAATCCATAGTTCCTTCTCAGTTTTACAACTCTTTTGATCAAATGTTACATGTTCTTTGAACGTAAAGTAGGCTATAAAACCCTCCTTTAAATCTTACAATAAAATGTCAACCTCCATTAGAATAATAAACACTGTAACAAGGATCACATATTCTTTTAAATGTGGCAATCAGTACTCAATAAGAGCGTGGGTTTGTATCAGCTGCCTGAGTAATCAGTTTATGTTCCCACATTGGCAATTATTTAAGCTTTTAGTTGGAGCTATACCCCTTTAGGGGCTGGTTCACTCTGTTGCCGAGATGGCTAGTGTGTAGTTCAGAACAACAACAACAGCATGGGATCAATTCCCATTATGGCTTAGGTAGACTTGGGACCTGTCTCCTTACCCTGCGCCTGAGAGTGAAAGGCAATAGCAAACCACCCCTGACAAAAACTGCCAAGCAAATGGCTCAGGATGAAGCATCAGCTGACAATGAGCCAAGGACCTGCATTTGGGAAGAGCACACACATCGTACCATCCCCCTTTAACTCTGTCCAAGTATCTGCTTCCTACTTTAATATAAAAGCAAAATACTGCGGATGTTGGAAATCTGAACAAAAACAAAAATACCTGGAAAAACTCAGCAGGTTTGACAGCATCTGCGGAGAGGAATACAGTTAACATTTCAAGTCCAAATGACTCTTCGTCAGAACTGAGGGAATATAGAACTGAGGTGAAATATAAGCTGGTAGAGGGGGATGGGACAGGTAAAGCTGGATAGAGGGCCAGTGATAGGTGGAGACAAAGGAGAGATTGCCAAATATGTCATAGACAAAAGGACACTGGGGTGTTGATGGTGGTGATATTATCTAAGGAATGTGCTAATGGGAACATAAAGGGTAGCAAGCAGGACAAGCTAGTGGCAGATGGCCCTCGTGGGGGTGGGGTGGGGGAAGGGATCGGAATGGGCTAAAAGGTGGAGATAAAACAATAGATTTGAATAAATTTAATTCCCACCTATTTTTAAATTTATTCCGATCTATTGTTTTATCTCCACCTTTTAGCCCATTCCGATCCCTTCCCCCCATCCCACCCCCACTAGGGCCATCTGCCACTAGCTTGTCCTGCTTGCTACCCTTTACGTTCCCATTAGCACATTCCTTAGATAATATCACCACCATCAACACCCCTTTGTCCTTTTGTCTATGACATCTTTGGCAATCTCTCCTTTGTCTCCACCTATCACTGGCCCTCTATCTAGCTTTACCTGTCCCATCCCCCTCTACCAGCTTATATTTCACCTCATTTCTATATTCCCTCAGTTCTGACGAAGAGTCATACGGACTCGAAACGTTAACTGTATTCCTCTCCGCAGATGCTGTCAGACCTGCTGAGTTTTTCCAGGTATTTTTGTTTTTGTTCTCCTTCCTACTTCTTTGGCCAAGGTGGCCATTAACAGGTCTAGGCAGCAGACTGTGGAGGGATTCATTAGACCTAAATCTCTTCCTCAATTTCACAGCTATGTTCGTGCCTGGGTGTCCTTGGAGAGGGAGCATGTGGTGTCCACTGGTATGCTTGAGCCTTCCCCCAGCTGGTAGGCATCGCAGGGGGTGCATCATCAGCCCCATTAGATAGGTTTCCGTTAGAGTTTTATCTTTTTGTTACAGTGCCCCTTTAAGGGGCTGTTCATTTTTTTTTTTCATTTTTTTTTTGCTTCTTTTAAAGAGTATAAAGAAAGTCTGCTGGTCACTGGGGAGAGTAGTTAGGAGGCAGAGAACTATAAGGATGCATCCTGTGAATAAACCTACTATTGAAGGAAAGAATTGTTTCCAGTTTCACACTTCACCATCTTGCTTGGATCCATTTAGCATGATAGCAGAGGATGTTTGCCTACACGTGAAGATTGGAAACTAAGAAGAATTTTTTTTCAGGCAGAAGACTGTAATTGAAGTTACTTTTGAGAAGAATGGCTGAACCCAAGTGTAAAGTGCCAGAGCATGATTTCCCACCGAATCTGAACGTTATGGCCAATGGAAGAATAAAGTAGATATATGGACATGGGTTACGTCCTTACCGAAGAGAAAACAAGGTATGGCGTTTGCGCTGCAGCTTCCTAACAAAAGCAGGATCAGGTACAAAAATAATTTCAGAGGTAGAGGCTCATCAGTTGCATACGGAGGTAGGTTTGGATAATCTATTAAGCTTTTTGAATAAAATTTGAGAAAGATGATCCAATAGATGCATACAAGGCATGGTCAGCATTTAACAAATTTAGAAAGGCGGATGGTTATTCCATAGAAGAATATATCATGGAATTTAACAGACTATATACAAGATTGCAGAAATTCTATTTGGAAATTCCTGGTTCAGCACTTGGATTATGCTAAAGTGTCACATGTGGACAGGCTCCTGGTCTTAACTGGAGTAAAATTCTCAGAAAGAGAAACACTTTTGGATCAGATGTCTGAGGCTTTAAAAAAAAGTTCTGGGAAAGTGGTAATTTCCAGGGCCTTCATGGCACAAATGGGACATACGGCAGTGTCACAAAAGATGGAGGATTCAATGCTCGCGGCATATAGTAACTATTCAGATTGGGAAATAGGTGTCAATACAACAGAAGAATCACAGATAAATGAAATGAGGTTGGAGACCTTTTTGGCAGATGTGCCAAGACGAAAGGAATGGAGTAATAATAACAAAAGAATGAACCCCAGGGAATTATTAACAGGTGTTTCAGATGTGATTCCAAATATCATTATGCGGTAAATCGTACAAAAGCAAACAACAAAGGCACAGCCTGGAAGGTTCGGAAGGGGAAGATGCTGATATTGATCAGTCTGAGGGAATTGTACTGGTCACAAGGATTCTGTCTGGTAATGAGTGTACTAGTTGCGGATTCATTTCATTGTGCCATGTTGGATGGTGGCTGTACCGCTATAGTATGTTGAAATTGGTTGAAATCCTATTTGGATTCACTCAGTAGTAAGGATCAAAGTAGGTCAGAGAATATGAAAGTTCTACTTGATTCAGGTTTGGGGATGACAACACATTAAAGTCACTGAACAGAGTGGTGATTCCACGTAGAATAGCTGGGGTAAGCCACTTTATTAGTATAGACATCGTACCTGGTGAGCAAGCCATGAAAAATGGCACAAATGAAGTTAGATGTGGAACATGATAAAGCAATTGTCTTTGGAAAGTCAGTAATCTGTAATTTACCCAACCAGGACATAATTGCATCCCTTTAACAAAACATGGCATCTCTAATCAGAATGTTAGTGGCATCTAGTGATTGGAATTTGAAAGAAAATCATCTTAAAGCTACATTGACAATTTGCTCATTTCACTTGTCACAGGTTAAAAATCCTACTAAAGGATGCAGGGATAGTTCATGAGTACACAAAGCTTATTGAAGAGATTAATGAAAAATGTGACATATGCAAAAAGTATCGGAGGACAAAATCACAGCCTGTTCTAAATCTCCCATCAGCACGAGACTTAATGAATTAGTAGCAATGGATTTAAAGGTGTGGGACAGGATAGAAACATTTTCGTTTTACATTTCATTGGCATGGCAACAAGATTCAGTCTGTCTACAGTAATACATGGCAAAGACAAATGAGTGATTGTGGATAAAATCATGGAAAAATAGACAGAGACCAGACTGAGGGCACCAGCTAAATTCCTAACTGACAATGGGGGGGGATTTTGCCAATGACAAATTTAGAGACGTGTCAAAATGTAAACGCCATAGTCATGCTCAGCTGAAAGTCCCTTCAGTAATGGGCTTTGTGAAAGAAATCATACGTGTTTATGGATTAAATAATGTGTCAAGGGTATGGTATATCTTAGTTTTGTCTTGCTTGAAAGTAGGTTGAATTCAGCTGAAAGCAGTGTTCTATGCCCATCAATGTCTTACTGTTATCATAAAGAGAAACTCGCAGGTATCTTTATGGTGCACCTCGATGATTTTCTATGGGGAGGTTCTGTGGAATTTGAGCAATTTGTTTTAGGTAGGATAAAAGGGGAATGTGAGATTGGAAGTCAGGCTTTGGTGTCCTTTAAAAATATAGGGATAGACATTAATCAGACTAAGTCGGGAGTAACCTTGAATCAATAATCACTCAATATGCATTTGAGTTTCCAACCTTGGGTGCCCAAAGGATATGATGTTAGTCCTTTTTAGTGACACTTCCCATACCAATCTTCTGGTTGGATAGTCAAGTACGTTTGGGTTTATCATTTTCCTGGTGGGGAAAAATTGAAAGAGATGTCCCTTGGCTTGGGAAGCCAAGAAAATCAAAAGAGTGGTTAAAAGCACCCTAGCTGCAGAATGCTGGTGCTAGAAGAAGCGATAAATATGGGATTGTATTTATCTAAATTCTGAAGGAAATCCTATACAGGGGGCATTCTGAGAAAGGCTTGCCCATAGAATGTTATTTGGGTAGCTATTATCTTTAGGATAATGTTCATTTGACAGAGTGTCCCTGAGAAAAGGTTGAGGATTGACCTTCTGAGTATAAATGAAATGTTAGAAAGAAAAGAGATTTCTAAAATGAAATGTGTCTTTACAAGTCACCAATTATCAGACTGTTTTACAAAGAGAAATGCCTGCTCCAAAAAATTATTGGATGTCCTAGATGAGGGATGTTATGATGAGCTATAAGAATTATGGAAAACCATTTTTCTTTGCGTTTAAGTTTTTTTTTGCTTAAAGGAAGAAAGGGGGAATCTATTAATGGTTTGCTGATTATGTTGTTAAAGATACACAGGTGATGGGTATTTGTTTGATTAAGGACTGGGATCACATATAAAAAGAGTCAGCTGGGACACTGGTGAGGGTAGTTGAGAGGCAGAGATTTGTAAGGCTTCATCCTGAGAATAAATCTACTATCAAGGGAAAGAATTGTGCCTTGTATCATATTTCATACCTAGCTTGGATCCTTTTAGCACTATACTGTAATGATTCTATGAATTGTGTTAACTGACCTACTCTGAAAAATCAACCCCAATTATAAAACCTTCAAAACATGCGGTTGATTTTGCTCAGAATAAAGATGCCCATGGCTCAGTAGGTTGCCTCAGGGACAGAAGGTCCAGAGTTCATGATCCCATTCCAGATACTAGAGTACAAAATCTAAGCTGATACCAGGGGTGTCATCCAAGGAGATGGCAGCCCTTATGGGTAAATGTAAAAGATCCCATGGCACCATTCTTTTGAAGAAGAGCAAGGAGCAGTTTTCCCCATGCCAACATTTATCCTTCAACTACCAACATTTATCCCTCAACTAACATCACTAAAAAAACATCTGGTCATTATCTCATTGCTGTTCATGGGGACCTTGCTGTATATGATTTGGTTAAAATGTGTTTCCTACATTACAACAGCAACTAAAGTAGGTGATTGGCTGAAAAGTGCTCTATAAATAAAAGCCAGTCATGGTGTGCAGCAACTGTCAACTCTGTTGCTACAGAGAGTTATTGAAAATCAGAAATAAAAATACATGCATTTTAAATAAAAATATACTAGTTTTTCCTTGAACTTTTCCTTCACTGCAAACTGAAAGTTAGACACTAGTATATCACTCATCAATTATTTACAATTAGCATCTTAAACAGTTTCCACTCACCATTGTTTTGATTCTAAGCAGTTATGCAAAATGTATGGGGGCTTTATTCAGGATATTAGATGTTAAGGCACTTGAGACAGTAACAACACCAACTTGCATTTATATGATGCCTTTACTACATTAAAGTGTCCAAAGTGATTCATGGGATTGTACTTGAACAAAAATTGACACCGAGCCAAAGAAGGAGACATTAGGACAGGTGACCAAACATTTGATCAACTAGTTAAGTTTTAAAGAGCTCTCTCATATCTATTCCCCTCAGCTGACGAATCAGTGCTCCTCCATGTTGAACGTCACTTGGAGGAAGCACTGAGGGTGGCAAGGTTGCAGCACCAGGTATACCTAAAAATGTGACATCAACCTGGTGAAGTTACAATACAGAACTACTTGCGTGCCAAACAGCATAAGCAGCAAGCGGTAGGCAGAATTAAGCGATTCCACAACCAATGGATCAGACCTAAGCTCTGCAGTCCTGTCACAACCAGTCGTGAACAATGGTGGACACAAAAAGCAGGACAAATCCAACCCAGCCAATTACTGCCCCATCAGTGTACTATCCATCAGCAGTAAAGTGATGGAAGGGGTCACCAACAGTGCTATCAAGCAGCACTTGCTTAGTGATAACCTGCTCACTGATGCTCACTTTGGGTTCCACCAGGGTTACTCAGCTCCTGACCTCATTATAGCCTTGGTTCAAACATGGACAAAAGAGCTGAACTCCCTAGGTGAGGTGAGCGTGACTGCCCTTGACATCAAGGCAGCATTTGACCGAGTGTGGCATCAAGGAGTCCTAGCAAAAGTGAAGTCAATGGGATTCAGGGCAAAGCTTTCTGCTGGTTGGACTCATACCTAGCACAACGGAAGATGGTTGTGGTTGTTGGAGGTCAATCATCTCAGCTCCAGGACATCACTGCAAGAGTTCCTCAGGGTAGTGTCCTAGGCCCAACTATTCTCAGCTGCTTCATCAATGACCTTCCTTCCATCATAAAGTCAGGTGGGGATGTTCGCTGATGATTGCACAATGCTCAACACAATTTGCAAATCCTCTGATACTGAAGAAGTCCACGTCCAAATGCAGTAAGATCTGGACAATATCCAGGCTTGGGTTGACAAGTGGCAAGTAACATTCGTGCCACACAAGTGCCAGGCAATGACCATCTCCAATAAGGGAGGATCTAACCATCTCCCCGTGACATTCAATGGCATTACCATTGCTGAATGCCCTACTATCAACATCCTGGGGGTTACTATTGACCAGAAATTGAACTGGACAAGCCATATAAATACGGTGGCAATAAGGGCAGGTCAGGGGCTAGGAATCATGCAGCAAGTAACTCACCTCCTGTCGCCCCAAAGCCTGTTCACCATCTACAAGGCACAAGTCAGGAGTGTGGTGGAATAGTCTTGCCCGCTTACATCCACTTGCCTGGGTGAGTGCAACTCCAACAACACTCAAGAAGCTCAACACCATACAGGACAAAGCAATCCACTTGATTGGCACCCCATCCACAAACATTCACTCCCTCCACCACTAACGCACAGTGGCAGCAGTGTGTACCATCTACAAAATACAGGAATTCACTAACGTTCATTAGACAGACCTATCAAACCCATGTCTGCTACCATCTAGAAGGACAAGGGCAGCAGACATATGGGAACACCACCTGGAGGTTCCCCTCCGAGATACTCACCTTCTTGACTTGGAAATATATTGTTGTTCCTTCACTGTTGCTGGGTCAAAATCCTGGAACTCCTTCCCTAACAGCACTGTGGGTATCCCTACACTACATGGACTGCAGGGGTTCAAGAAGGCAACTCAACACCACCTTCTCAAGGGCAATTAGAGATGAGCAATAAATGCTGGCCTAGCCAATGACACCCACATACCATGACTGAATTAAAAAAGAAATGACAGCACCTCTCCCAGAGGGTATCAGCCTAGATTGTGCACTCAGCTCTCCAGAATGGGATTATGAACTATGGGCCTTTTAAGGAGCATCGTAAAGGGAAAAAAAATGTTTGTCGGAGAGGTTTAGGGAGGGAACTCCAGGGTTTAAAGCCTAGAAGGCTGAAGGCACAGCCTCCAATGGATCTGATGAAGGAAGTGGGAATGAGCTCACTTACCAAGCAGCCAGGAATTCTAAGACATAACTCATTAAGACATTTGTTCAAACATTTGTTTAAATAATCCAATTTCACCCCAAGACCTGCAGAGTTGGGATAGGTGGCCGACAGCTAATAGATGGGGTTAGATGACGAGGGGTAGCAGGAGGGTCATGTGGAAAATAAATACCAGCATGGATCACTTGGGCTGAATGGCCAGTTTCTCTGCTGTAAATTTTATGCATGGACAACATAAACTGGTTGAGGCAGAACAAGTATGTGTAAAGCCAAATGACGAGCATAATTTCCAGTCTGAATTGTTTATTCTGATGAACTGTTCCTCAAACATAGAGAAGCACAATGAAGTGCAAAATATGTTGTACCAGTTACTGAAGGGCACATAATTACACAAGATTAAATTCTAGCCCTGCTCCCAGAGGAGCAGTGCTGGAGAAAAGCATCGGTCTCACATAACACTACAGCATGGAGACGCTAATTCCTTGAGCCAGCATTACCTTGTAGAAGGTTTCCTATTGGGAGTCTGGGTTTGGTAAATTTACCTTTAATAGCTTGTAAAAATTCCAAAAGAAAGTGCATGGGATTACTTTAAATATGTATCATGATCTGAATAGTGGTAAAGACTAAAGTACAATGCAGGCATACGAAAAAAAAGGCAACAAAGGACAAACTTACCTACCAATGCTCAGCTTTGTTAATTGTATATCAATTGAATGTTTAATTACATTCAGGTGGTGGGAATTAAGTGGGGGGCGGGGGGGGGGCGGTTGTTCACTTGTGCTCCTATAAATAGAAGCATTCGAAAAGCATATATAAAAAGGAGCAGATCAAGACTGTGATGCCTGGGTGTAACATGTGTCTCTAAATAAAAGCTTAAAGGTGTGCTTAGATAAGGTTCAGTTCTATTGGTCATTGCCTAGCTATCTGGAATAGAACAGCTCTAATCAGCCAACAGTGAAACCCTCCTGAATTGCTGATAATGCCAATGCCTGGGAGGCAAAAACCATCTGTAACTAATTCTCTTTTAATGCAATCAAATTAATTCTCTCTTAATACAATCAAACAAGCCTGTAATAACATTACGCAACAAACCACAAATCTCCATTTTGCAACAGGTTCCAGGAAGCCCAACAAAATGATTAATTTAAGCATAATTGCAGACTGGAATTTGTAGACCACCTTTAGTACTGTCCAAATATCCTTAATACCCAGACTAATGTTTTATACCTAGCATTTATTTGGATGTAAAAAAATTATCATTGGTCTGATTATCGGCAGCTAGAATCATTAACTGGAAGGCCAATGTTAATTTCAAAGGAAAATGTGTAGTAAAAGGAGGAAGTATGCAATTAAATATTTCCACCCAACAGCACTGTGGGGGTGCCTTCACCCACATGGACTGCAGCAATTCAGGTAGAAGGCCCACCCCAACCTCAAGGGAAACCTCAAGGGCAACTCGGGGTGGGCAATAAAATCTGGCCTTATTGGTGACACCCACATCCCAAGAATGGAAAAAGAAATTTATTAAAAAATTAATTTTGCAAAGTCTTGAAAGTTCTTGGTTGTTGGGGGTTTCTTTTTGCTGTTGATTTTTCTTATGCTGACAAACAGCAAAGAAGTGAATCACTGCACTTATGTGGTCACAATTGCTAGGTGGCTGATCTGCTTTGTGCACTCCTTGCAACTTTTGTGACAGCCATCTTCACATGGATTTGCACTTTTGCACAATGAATGAGTCGCTGACTATTGTTGAACAATTCTTACCTAGGAAATTGAATAATTAAAATCTCACCAATGCTTTATTAGAAATGGGTTTGGCCCCTTGACCTGTTCATCTTAAATCCAGGAGTGACATAAATCAAACGCAAGAAAGAACGAACTTGTAGAAGTTGGAAGTGAATACTTCTCCTTTTCATGATTCACAAGTTGGCAGTCACAGTGATTGCAATATATAGAAAAAGCACAGATTGCATTACTTTCAAATTTCTTCATTAGATAGAACTTACACAGTAAATTGATGACAAAGGGAATGACACATGGTAATGTGTAGTTTATGCAACTTGCTAAATGTAAATGACGCCATGATTGTATTGGCTGGCTCTTTTCTTCCATTGTTCAGACTGGACTAAAATTCCTGAGTTAGGATTTCAGAGATAAGGTCACTGCCCTTGCTCAGATCTTTGATGGAAAAGCATGATATATGTATTTCCTGTGGCGAACTTGCCCCTCGTTTGGAACTCTTTCATCAATACAAGGATCTGTCATTTAACCTATTTAAATTTCCAAATCATGCACATACATGCCTGTATAAATCACTCATTTCTACATTTACATATCTATTGCAACAAAAGTAAAAAATCCCAGCATGAATTCTCTTCAACTGTTCTTTGCCCTACTCTGTTTTTTATCTCTTCAGTCATTTTAATCATTATTACAATTCTAGTATTACCCTACACTGCAAATCTGTTAAACTGGTATGATTCATTATGGGTAACGGAAAATTCAATGCAACTCTTTCTGCTTTTTAGTTAACCTCTTTAATTTTGCTTTGGACTTCAAATGTTCACAAATTACTTACTAACCTTAGTGCTGTGACATTTTAAATAAATATGCTAATCTTTTGTTGTTGATTTTTGCTATTAATCCACACCATACTAAATTTGCAATTATAGCGCAAGCACTATGGATCCTTTCAGATTGCATTGCCAATAAATTAAAACATGTTAAACAGCCAAATGCATTCGTTGCCAGTTCTTCAGATTTCACAGTAACTCCTTTTTCCTGTCAGAAAGTCAGCATCTCCACCGCATTCCTCCCTTTCCCAGTGTAACGTGTACTGATGTATCTGTTACTGGTCAAATCTATTGCCAGGTAAAGTGACTTTGACTGTGCTTAAAGATTAAACAGATCTATTATGAGTGAAAGTGAATCACATGTTAGATGGTTGGTTGTAACACAAGTGAAGTGGGTTAGCACCCTTCTCACAAGTGATGTGATATTCATCACTCAGGACCTGGCTTGCCCTTTAACACAGAGCTGAGCCATAACAGACCATTGCAGATTAAAGCAACGCTGCCAACTTCGAAAGGATCCATGGCACCAACAGTAGGAGTATCATGCAGGCCACATGACTCACCATCCAAACATGGGTTGAAAACGACTTTGACTGTTTCGGCTCATAAACTAGTGCTTAATATTATGTCATCATTCAAAAATGTACATAAAAGTTTGAGACTCTTCAAAGGAAGAAAAATATAGATATTTATGTATAGACATCAGAAATACAAAATGATGTGCAATGCACAATAGAGCTGGTGGCTCCAGTTAAAGGATTTTTAAGATTATTTCACAAGATGTGAGAATCGCTGACAAGGTTAGCATTTATTTCCATTCCTAGTTGCCCCTGAGAAAGTGATGGTGAACTATTGCAGTCCATGTGGTGTAGCGCTGTTGTTGGCGGGAGATGGGGGAGTTCCAGGATTTTAACCCAGGGCCAGTGAAGGAATTATAGTTCCAGGTCAGGATGGTGTCTGACTTGGAGAGGAACCTGCAGGTGTTGGTTTTCTCATGTGATTGCTGCCCTGGTTTTCCAAGGTGGTAGAGTTCATGGGTTTGGAAGGTGCCACTGAAGGAACCTTGGTGAGTTGCTGCAGTGCATCTTGTAGATGGTAAACACGGCTGCCATTGTGCATTGGTGGTGGAGGGAGCGAATGTTTAAGGGGATGGATGGGGTGCCGATTAAGTGGGCTGCTTTGTTCTGGATGGTGTTGCGCTTCTTAACTGTTGTTGGAGCTGCATTCATCCAAGCAAATGCAAAGTTTTCCATCACGCTCCTGATTTTTGTCAATAGAACGTAGGTTAACATTGCAAAAGTAAATTTCAGCTATTGGAAGGTTACCTTAAATTGGTCACTAATAGTTGTTGATGAATAAAGGGAAGAGTTTAGGATTAGGATTATACTAATTAAGATTACATTAATTTATTTTCTAAGCATTAGGCAAGGTTAAAGGATTCTATTAGGTTGCATTATTGAAATTGCACTGATGAAAACATGCCTATACACTAGATGACTTCAAAGGAACTGCACACGCTGAGTGAAGATCAAGTGTAACATTTAGGTACAAGAAGTTGGAGGGCAGTTATAAGTGGACTAGGGTATCCAGATATAATTTAGTCCCTTTTTTAAAGGCATACATTTTTCCCTTGTTTTTACAAAGCTTACAACAATTTGGGAAACAAATTTGAGTTTATTGTAGCATAAGTTTGAGGAGCTGGGAGAGAAAAACTGTGGCAGTCTAGTGCCACTACTGGCAGAAGGATATAAGCACAGTGTGACAAGTTTACATAGGAAGTATCTATTACAAACATGGACACATGGACATAGGGACATAAATGCACATGTATTCCTATGACACAGGCATATGACAGGGAATGATGCAGGAATTCAGAATGGGAAAATCTGACACTTAGGGGATTTAAATTCCAGCTTAACTGGCATTCAAGCCTTGTTGTGATTGAGTTTTGCTGGGACTTAGCCACAAGAAAGTAAGATAGATGCAGAAGGCCATTTGACCAATGTTAGATGCAGAAGTAGTAGATTCTTCAACCTTAATGGAGAATAAGTCATCTGTGATATCAATTCTACACCATGCAGTAAATGTCCTGCCAGCACATGCCAAGCTGAATTCGCAGAACAAAAATATTTTAATTTTTAGCATTTGCCATTTTGAATTTGCCTTTGGGTCAAGCGTAATCGAGTGAGATCAGATCCAAAGCATATCCTCAGGTATTTCTCAATTGGTTCGGCTCTTTGAGGTCAAAATTTGTCATGCGTGGAAAATATTGGCTTTCTCATTGAATCTTGAAAACCAAAAAATTTTCTCTGTGTTTAGCCATTCACCTTTTCCTGGTTGAAGGGTAAAAATGAATACATCAAATCAGGTTAAAACAGAATAAAGCATTTTGTAACAATTGAATAAAATATAACTTCCAACTAGCTCTGCTGTGCAGGGTATTGGTTAAAACAAGCTTGTGGGCAATCCGACTGTCAATATGATTTTTACTTGGTCTTGAAAAATAACAAAAAATAAGAATTAAGGATAAAATAAGTTCATTTATTTAAATTGCTTTTGCACTTAAAGTAACAGCATCAATTCTAGATAAATAGTGATGGGTTAATAATGTATATCCAAACATAATGGGGAATGAACACTCAGGAAGTTATCAGTTACAGATGTGTTATGTAGCATCTATTCTCATAGAAGGGCTCAATAGAACCAGATTCAATTGCTCCAGAAATGACAGTTTAATATCTAAAATGATGATTGAAAGTGAAATCATTAAAATGATAGAATAAAACATGACTGGCACAATGTGAGCATTCTATCCTTATTTTAAACATTACTGAGAGTAATTTCAGTTATTAATCTACATGAAGCATGCACACACTTGGTTAACAATCATTCAAAGATATAAAAATGGCAGTGATGCTGATAGATATTTATATATAGGCAAAAGCAAATACTCTTTTAGGAAAGATGTGAGGCTCCTTGAGAGGCTGCAGGGAAGATTTACCAGAATTGTTCCAGGGATGAGGGATTTTAGCTACAAGGTTAGGTTAGAAAAGCTAGCGTTGTTCTCCTTGGAACAAAGGAGATTGAAGGGGAATTTGATTGAGGGATACAAGATTATGAGAAGTTTAGATAAGGTAGACAAAGAGAGCTGTTCCCATTAACTGATGGCACAACAACTAGGGGTGCACAGAGTTAAGGTATTGGGCGGCAAGAGATGCGAGGAGGATGTGAGGAAGAACTTTCTTATGCAGCAAGTGTGGAACTCGATGCCAATGAGGACTGTGGAAGCAAAGAATAGAGGTTGGCACTCTCAATGCAGTACTTAGGGAGTACTGCACTGTCGGAGATACCATCTTTCAGTTGGAAAGTAAATTTAATTGCCCCCTCAGGAGAAAGATCCCATGACACTTCTAAGAGAAGCAGGGGAGTTCTTCCTTCTGCCTGGCCAATATTGATCCTTCAACCAATATGTAAAACAAATTATTTCATTGCTCTTTGTGCGACCTTGCTGCATACAAATTGGCTGCCACATTTCAACAGTGATGACACTTCAAAAGTACTTTATTGGTTACCAAGTGCTACGGAATGTCCTGAGGTTGTGAAAGGTGCTATATAAATGTAGGTTTTTTTTAAAATTTAGTTATGTAAAAAGTAAATTTAATTCATGAAAAATGTTAACATTTTTAACAATATAAGGCTGGTTTACTTTTAGAAAACTTTGGCATTTTTTTGTAAAGTTTTGATATATTTCACAGACATCTGAACTACCCCTATAGGGAAAAACATCTTGCATTTATGTAGTGCCTACCATATAGGAAAGAGTTCCCAAAGCCTTTTACCTGAATGTAATCTAGTTTAAAAAAAAGCCAAGAGGAGATATGAGTGACTAAAAATTTCATTAAAGATATAGGTCTGAAGGAGGGACTTAAAAGAGGAGAGAGATCAAAAGGTTTAAGGAGTGAATTCAAAAGCTTAGGACCTAGGCAGCTGAAAGCACAGCTGCCAATGATGAGGCGAAGGGAGTTGGGGTACTCAGGAGGCCAGAGTTGGAGAGACATAGATTTCTTGAAGAGTTGTAGGGATGGAGGAGAATACAGATATAGGGAGGAGCAAGGACATGGAGGAATTTGAACACAAGTATGAGAATTTTAAAATTGAGACATTGGTGGACTGGGGGCCAATGTACATCAAGGAACACAGGGGTGATAGATAAGTGTGGCTTGGTTCAGGGGTTATGGTATGGGCAGCAGCGTTTTGGCTACAGTTTCTATGGACAATGGCAGCAATGTTTGAGGTCACTATATTCCATGGAGAAGTGGGATTTAGGCCAGCAGATTGTGGATTTTCAGCAGCAGCACAATGAGGCTGAGGAATCAGAAGTGCACTGAAGGACAGTCAGAAGCTCAGTGGGTAACAAGAGCAGGTGAGGGCAGACAACCTGTCAGCTAGAAAATTTACCTTAAATGGACCAAATAGCAAAGCAGAGTCATGGCAGCTGAGTAAACAGTATCGCCTATTAGAGGACTATAATCCTGATGGCAAAGGAATCCAGGAGTCCCAGGGAGTCAAATGTCAGCAAAGTTCAGTTGTTGAGAAACAAACAACAAGCTGGGTCAGTGGATGGGCAGAGCGCTCTGTACTAGGGTAGCCAAACCTTCAGGACTGTCCTCGAGACACCAGCAATTATACATTAACTTTCTGGACATAACAACAGGTTATATTTATAGAATGCTTTTAATGTAATAAAATGTCCCAAGAAGCTTCACAGGAGCATTATAAAACAAAATATGATAGAGTCACGTAAGGAGATATTAGGTTAGATGACCAAAAGCTTGGTCAAAGGGGTAGATATTAAGGTGTGTCTTAAGGGAGGAAAGCGAGTTAGAGAGGCAGAGGGGTGTAGGGAAGTTCTTCCAGAGTTTAGGACCTAGGCAACTGAAGATGCAGCCACCAGTGGTGGAGCAATTAATATCAAGGATGCACAAGATGCCAGAATTAGAGGAATATAGGTATCTGGGAGAGTTGTGGGGCTGGAGGAGATTAGAGAGATAGGGAGGGCTGAGGTTGTGGAGGGTTATCACAAAAACAAAGATAAGAATTTTAAAATCAAGATGTTGCTTGACCACAAGCCAATGTAGGTCAGCACGTAACAGGTAAGTGGACTTGGTGCAAGTTAAGACATGCCAGGCAGCAGTGCTTTGGATTACCTCAAGTTTAGCGAGGGTAGAATATGGGAGGTCTTGTGGTGCAGTGGTAGTATCCTTACTTCTGACCCAGAAGCTCCAGGTTCAAGTTCCACCCCGGGACTTGATGCCCATGGGAAGTGCGTTCATAATAAGGCCAAACAGGTTGAGTATCAACCTGTAAATATTTCCAATATGCCTATGCCAGGTGGTAAGAGTCTCCTCATCAGTCAGAACCTGCTGAAGGCAATGACAAGTTCCTGCAGCATCTTGCCAGGCATAATGGACCAACACATGGAAATCCATGATTGCCAAAGCTCTCTTAGGGCATGGTACCAGAAGAGAGAGAGAAAATATGGGAGGACAGCCAAGGCACTGCTGTGAATAAACCCTGGGAGAAAAATCCTAGGGGGCATTAAAAATAAGATATGGCTATTTTTAATTTCTTTGAACATGTCTTTATAGAAGTATTGGAGATGGATGGAGGGGTGCACGAAGGCTCTTTGACTGGGTTAGGTGGTTGGAGGTGGGGGAATCATGTGATGAAACCTCCAGGAATATATTCAATTAGAGTTGACAACCCTACTCTGCACAGGTAGCTTTAAATTAGCAGCTTGAAGTGTAATTTGAGCTAAAACATGCCCATTATTGTGGCTGGGTGATCGTCAGCAGTGCAAGAGAGGAGAAAAGGGGAGATAGGGCAAAGAATGATGACAGATGATCAAGGTTAGACTTGTAGAGTAGAGGGAGCTTAGGGCGAAGTTGCCAGCTTAGGAATTATCTGGATGGTGCTATTATGTATCTGACTGCAATAAAATAAGACGCTTTTCTCAAAATCATTTTTCAACAGCTGTTATGTATTATTCAAACTGTGCGTAGTCACTTGACAGGCTGGACTATATTCAACCTTCCAAAGGAAATTTTAACAGAACTTAAAGAAGATTTCCTGGCATAATTTACAAACGATGGACGATTTGAAGTGCAAAGCATTATTTGGCAATGTACACTTCCTTTTTCTTAGCAGAATTTAACCAAAATAGAATTTATGTTTACTTCACATAGTAACTTGTCCATCAGTAAATAAGTAACATTCCCAGCACCTGTTGGATAGCTACTTAAAAGCAAATGTTACATTTTTGGACATATTGCAAAGAAGCATCGCCACTGTTGTAATGGGTTACAACAGAATTTTATATCATATTGTTATGCAATGTGCCACTTTGAAGAAATTAACTCACCAGGGCTCACGTTGTATTTCAGGTAGACAACTGTGTTGATGCATTGAGGTGAAATTCCTTTTTCTGCAATTTTAACAAAGACATCGAAGTAAGCTGTCACCCTCATAGGGGCAACGAACAAAGGTTTTTGGAATGTTCTTTGCTCATGTCATCCATTAGATTTTTAAAATTTGGCTTTGGGATGTGGGCAATGTTGGCTAGGCTACATTTATTACACATGTCCTGAGAAGGTAGTGGCTAGTGGAGGGAGTGCTTTCAGTAACAATGATAATTTAGATTTATATAGCACCTTTACAGAGTAAAATATCCAAAGGCACTTTACAGCAGCATTTGACATCAAGCCACAAACAGATATTAGGACAAGTAGCGAGAATCTTGGTCTAAGAGGTAGGTTTTAAGAAGCATCCTAAAGAAGGTTACAGAGGTAGAGGGGTTTAGGGAGGGAATTCCAGAGTTTCAGGTCTAGACAGCTGAACGCCAATGGTAGAGTATTGAAAATCAGGGATGTGCAAAAAGTCAGCATTGGAAGAGCACAGAGATTTGGGAGGGCTGTAAGGCTGTAGGCAGTTACAGAGATAGAGAGTGAGGCCATGATGGGACTTGAAAACAAGAATTCCTTCTATTTGAACTGCTGCAGTCCTTGTGAAGTTGGTGCTCTGGGGATGATGTGAGGTAAGTAATTCCAGGATACTGACTCAATGAAGAAACAATGATATGCATATTTAGTCTAATGGTCTGTACTTGGAGGGTAACTTGATGATTCCTACAAAGGGTCTACATCCAAAATGTTAACCTACCTTTTCTCTTTACAGGTGTCATTGAAGATGCCGCACATTTCCAGCGTTTTCTGTTCAGGTTTTGGGGTTTTAACACAGCATTTCAACAAGCTGCAAGCCAATTTGGAAACACGTATAAGATCTCAGCAAGAGTTTGAAAGCATTGATGATCCTAATGGCTGATAATAAATCCACTGTGAGTGGTCATTGTTAGAGGTTAGGGAGAAGAAGGGGGAGAATTATCATCCCTTTGGAAAGGTCAACTTATAAAGACCCATTAAACAGGGAGGTGATATTTGAAGGTCAGATAATCATGGACTAGAAGGAGGTGATAAGAGGAAAGTTTAAGATTTTACCAGCATACTACATATGAAAAAAGTTAAGTACAATATATGTTCAGGGTGAAGGATTGCATGTAACAATATAACTATGTTCATGTGAAAATAAAAATTTATGTCAAGAGTTAATAGGAAGTTTTAGAATTTGAAGAAAGTGTGTTACAAAAACTGACTATCTCATGTTAGGTTTTCATTAGAAACATACTCCAATTTTCAATAAATACATTCGGGAGGGGTTTGTTGTTATCAATTCTACTTTGTACTCTCTGTGATGGTGCTGGGCTATAAACTTTCTTTTTATTCGTTCACAGGATGTGGGCTTCGCTGGCTGGGCCAGCATTTATTGCCCTAGTTACCCTTGAGAAGGTGGTGGTGAGCTGCCTTCTTGAACCACTGCAGTCCGTGTGGCGTAGGTACACCCACAGTGCTGTTAGGAAGGGACTTCCGGGATTTTGACCCAGCGACAGTGAAGGAACGGCGATATATTTCCAATTCAGGATGGTGAGTGACTTGGAGGGGAACTTCCAGGTGGTGGTGTTCCCACCTATCTGCTGCCCTTGTCCTTCTAGGTGGTAGTAGTCGTGGGTTTGGAAGGTGCTGTCTAAGGAGCCTTGGTGAATTCCTGCAGTGCACCTTGTAGATGGTACACACTGCTGCTACTGTGCGTCGGTGGTGGAGGGAGTGAATGTTTGTGGATGTGGTGCCAATCAAGCGGACTGCTTTGCCCTGGACGGTGTCCAGCTTCTTCAGTGTTGTAGGAGCTGCACTCATCCAGGCAAGTGGGGAGTATTCCATCACATTCCTGACTTGTGCCTTGTAGATGGTGGACAGGCTTTGGTGAGTCAGGAGGCGAGTTACTCGTCACACGATTCCTAGCCTCTGACCTGCTCTTGTAACCACAGTATTTATATGGTTAATCCAGTTCAGTTTCTGGTCAATGGTAACCCCCAGGATGTTGATAGTAGGGATTCGGTGACGGTAACGCCATTGAACATCAAGGGGCGATGGTTGGATTCTCTCTTGTTGGAGATGGTCATTGCCTGACACTTGAGTGGTGCGAATGCCACTTGCCACTTCTCAGCCCAAGCCTGGATATTGTTCAGGTCTTGCTGCATTTGGACATGGACTGCTTCAGTGTCTGAGGAGTTGCGAATGGTGCTGAACATTGTGCACCTATTACATATTCTTTCAAAACAACAGCTTTTTTTGAAGAGTCAAGCTATGTTAATTCATTTAGGTGTCATTGCTTGAAGATTGAAATGTGTAAACTCAGAGAAACAGCAATGCTGCAAAGAGTTATGACAAACATGTATTCCAACACCATCTCACATCGATTACTACCATGCTAAGGCCAGGAGGCAAGGATGTTCCCTCAATTGTTCACTTCCCAAACATTGTTTTGGGACAAAGTTTGCATAAGTGTTACATTATTTAGTGATTTTTTTTTGCAAGCAACTTCTGGGAGAGTCCAAAATTAGAAGCCATAAATATAAGATAGACACTAATAAATCCAATAAAGAACTCAGGAGAAATTTCTTTACCCAAAAAGTAGTTAGAATGTGGAACTCACTACCACAGAAATAGTTGAGGTGAATAGCATAGATGCATTTAAGATGAAGCTGGGTGATTATATGGGGTAGAACAGAATAGACGTTATAGGGTTAGATGAAATAGGGTGGATCGAGGCTTACGTTCAACAGAGATCAGTGAGCTGAATGGCTTGCTTCTGTGCTGTAAATTCTATGCAATTCTATGTACAGGGTTAGAAAGAAAGAACTTGCATTTATATAACCCATTTCGCAACCTCAGGATATCCCAAAGTACTTCACACCCAATGAAGTACCTTTGACAGATCAGCTACTGTATTGTTGGGAAATATAGCAACTAATTTGTGTACAGCAAGATCCCACAAACAGCAATGGGATTAATTATCAGACAGTGGTGTAGATTTTAATTCCAGTCATGGAATGGATTAGCAAAAGTCAGAATATACCCCCTTCCCCTGGCCCACGCACCTTAGCTCCCCATTCTTCATTGCAGAAGACCTGATTCATTTCAAAGGCTGTGCCAGTGGTGGCTATGACTTCAGCTGCCTAGGTCCCATAATCTGAAATTCCCTCCCTAAATCCCTCTTCCTTTCCACATCCCCCCTTTCTTCAAGACCCTCCTTACAATTCACCTCAGGGCCTCAGTTTGATAAACGTCTCACCTGGAACTTGGTATGTCTGATAGTGCACTCCACTCCCTAAGTACTGCATTGGGAGTAGCAGCCCAGATTTTTTTGGGGGGGCTCAACTCTCTGGAGTGAGACACAAACCCTAATCTTCTGATTTAGAGGCAAATGTGCTACCAACTGAGCTATGGTAGACAACTAACAAAAAATTGAAGACGTTGTTGTGCAGGGCTGGGGAGCAGATCAGATTAAAAATTGTAAGTTTTTTGATGACTATTGGTATTTTCCAAAGAATTTCTTATTCCATTTCTTTTTCAAAAGCTTCTCCAATTCCTGTGCTGTCACTTACTCTGCTACAGGAGTTCCAGAGGTGATGGCTTCTTTAAGGGGGGTGGGGAGCTGACGGCTCCTTTAAGAGACCTCGGGCCGGAAATGACGCGTTGCGCCGGAAGTCGCCCTGTTGGTGTCGGAGAGGAGAGTGGTTTGGCGGCCATGAGCGTGCCGGCTTTCATCGACATCACCGAGGAGGACCAGGTGAGCCGGCTGGTTCGGCCGGGTTTATGCTGGAGGGAGTAGCCGGCGTGCCGATACATTCTGCCCGCGGGGCTTAATGGCGAAAGGCCGGGCCCCATCTCCCTCCTGGGCTTGGGGCCGCTTCGCACGTGTGGGCCCGGGTTCAGGGTTTGCCGCTGGCCGGGGAGGATTGGGGGGGGATTGGCGGGGACGGGCCTAGTCCAGGTCTGGTCCAGGTCCAGTGACTTCGATGTTAAACAGCCTGCGCCTTGGAAACTGCAGCCTGTTATATTCCACGCACACTTGCATTTCTGTAGCGCCTGTCATAACCTCGGGATACCCCCCAAAGCGCTTTACTGCTAAAGTGATTTTTGAAGTGTAGTCACTGTTGTAGGAAACACGGCAGCCAATTTGTGCACCACAAACTTCCACAAACATGATAACGACCAGATAATCTACTTTCTATGATGTTGATAGAGTAATAAATATTGGGTATAATGCCAAGATAACCCCCCTACTGTTTGAAATAAGGCCATAGAATATTTTATGTCCACTAGTATTAAATGCAAATCTTACATTTATGGTATTTTATATTTTATGCATGATACATTTATTAGGCTGTATGAAATAGAAAAGTACTTCCATCTTCCATTGCATGAAGCAATCTAGATAATTATTTCTTTCCTCTCTAGAACCACCATTCTTGAGTTAATTTGTATCTACAGCATTAACTTTTGCAGATTGGAGCCAGAACATTGGTTTTGGATGGAGAGAGCTTTAGAAGTCAGAAATTGGCTTTGGTGCATTGTATTGCATCTTGGTAAATGGAGAAGGATTATTGCTGGTTGCAAAGTCATGAAAGCTGGAATGGGGCTAAATTATGAGCTAGGCAAATGTACTCAGGACCTTTAATAGCAAAAGAATGAAGTACTAGAAAGGCTAAACACTCGAGCAAAGTTACAGTTCTGTGAATGAGACTTGATTACAGTACATAGTTCCACTTTCCTGCTTTTGTTTCTAATTGGATAGCTCACCCAAAATGCTGGCAGAGGCACGATGTACTGAATGTGCAGTATGAGAGGCAGTTTGGTTCAACAATTCCATGTAGGACTTCATGCTCAACATGAACAGAAGCTTTCTTTCTGTGTCTGCTCTGTTCCCAATTGTCGTCTTCACCTTTCCTGCATATTCACTATGTCTGTCACCTTCTCAACTCTCTGATTTTAAGGTCTTAATGTTTTACAATGGCATTCTGTAAAGTAATACCACATGACTGAACTTTGAGATGGACTATGTTGCCTTAAAGTTTGAGAACCATCCTTTTGGTACCACCCACTTTTTAAGTTATAATTACTAGCTTACTGGAATAACTATTTGTCTTTAACTAAATTGGCATGGATAAACCAACACACATACAGATAAAATAGTCCTACAGTTAGGGGAGCAGACAAATGTTTCTGTGGCTGCAGACATGAATCCAGGATGGTATATTGCCTCCCTGGTGCCAGGGTCAAGGATGTCACGGGGTGGGGAAGGAGGAGGGTGAACAGCCTGCGGTTCTGGTTCATATCAGTATCAGTGGCATGGGTAGAAAGAGGGATGAAGTCCTTCGGAAAGCCAGTAAGGAGCATCTCAAAGGTAGTAATCTCTGGGTTATTCCAGGTTCCATGTGCTAGTAAGTATAGAAATAGAAGGATAAAGCACATGAATATGTCGTTGGAGAGATGGTAGAGGAGAGAAAACTTTGAATTCCTGGAACATTAGGACCAGTTATGGGGAGGTGGGACCTGTGCAGGCCGGATGGGTTGTACCTGAACAGAACTGAAAGCAATGTCCTCATGGTACTATTTGCTTGTGCTGTTGAGAAGGTTTAAATTAACTTGGCAGGTTGATAGGAACCAGCATAAGGAAGGATAAACAAGGTACCCAAAGGACTGGGAGATATAGGTAACGTGTGTGAGAAATAGTCTTATCCGATGTAGTACCTTAGCAAGAGGAATGCAATTAGGCTTACAATGCATATATGTAAATGCATAAAGTGTGATTTTTGGTGAGCTGCAGGTGCAGATAGCCACACGGGAATATGATGTGATGGTAATTGAGACCTGGCTGAAAGTGGGCAGGACACTAAATATTCATGGATAAGTGTTCCAGGAAAGAAAGGAGGGGCAGCTGTAATGGTTAAGGGGGATATTGCAGTGCTGCAGAGATGAAGGCTGTCTTGGAGCTTTCAAAGACTAAATCTATTTGGTTAGAGCTAAGTCAAGGTAGCATTACACCAGCTAGTGTAATTTATAGGCCATCAACTAGTCGGAAAGATCTCGGAGCAAATTTTCAGGTAAATTAGAGGTGCAAAAACTGTAGAGTGGTGATAATGGAGGATTTTAATGACCCTAATATACACTGCGATAGTAACAATACAAAGGGCAAACATGTGGAAGAGTTTTTGAAGTATGTCCCGGAGAATTTTCTTGATCAGTGTGTTTCTAGTTCAGTGAGGAAGGGGGCATTTCTGGATCTGGTTCTGGGGAATGAGGTGGCTCCAGTGGATGAAGTGTCAGTTGGAGACCTTTTCGGGAGCAGTAATTGATGCCTTGAGGTTGACATTAGCCATGGAAAAGAACAAGGAGCAATCCAGAGTTTAAGAATGTTAGAATGGTGAAGAACCAATTTCATTGGGTTGAGAATAGATCTTTCTCAAATTGGAATCAAATATTGGCAGGGAAAACTAAATACATTTTTAAAAAAAAGACGGTTCTGATCCATTCCCATGAGGTGAAAAAATAGGGCAACCATGTCTAGAGCTCCCTGGGTGACACAAGAAAGAGAAAGAAAGTGTATATGACAAATGTCAGGTTGATAATCCAAGTGAGAAACAGGCTTTTTTAAAAAAATTATTTACGTGGGATGTGGATGTCACTAGCTAGGCCTGTCCTTAATTGCCCTTGCCCTTGTTCAGAAGGCATTTGAGTCAACCACGTTTCTTTTTATTCATTCATGGGATGTGGGCGTCACTGGCTTGGCCAGCATTTATTGCCCATCCCTAATTGCCCTTGTTCAGAGGGCATTTAAGAGAGAGCCACATTGCTGTGGGTCTGGAGTCACATGTAGGCCAGACCAGGTAAGGACAGGAGCTTTCCTTCCCTAAAGGACATTAGTTTTTATGACAAATCAGCAATGGTTTCATGGTCATCAGACTCTCTAATTCCAGATTTTTTTTATGTTGAATTCAAATTTCACCATCAGCTGTGGTGGAATTTGAACCTGGGTCTCCAGAGCATTCCTCTGTATCTCTGGAATACTAGTCCATTGACAATACTACAATGCCACTGCCTCTCCTTAGGCTGAATATAGAAAGTTTAGAGGAGAAATGATAAAAAAGTAATGAGGCAAAGACAGAGCGAGAAGAGATGGCTGCTAACATAAAAGGGAATGCAAAAGTCTTCTATAAGCATTTTTGTAGTAATAGGAAGTATAGGGCAGATTAGGGAATAAAATTGGAATCTATGCATGGCGGTTGAGGTACGAAATAAGTTTTTTACAGCTGTCTTTACCAAACAGCTCAAAGGTGTTTTGGACTATATTGACTGGTGATGGGTGCAATGATTAATATTCATATAAAATTGAATCCCTCGCAGAAGCTCTTGTAAATATGCTATCAATGGAGACCTTTTAAGAGATGTCCATGAAACGGTTGTTAAATGTGTAGAGTGACTTTATACATTCCTTTCTGGTTTCCAGTCAACTGGAAGTAAACGTGGAAGCAGTTTGGATTTATGAACAATCAGGCATCTTTTGATTGAAAGAGAAGACAAGTTGAGATTGCAAAAGGTTTGGGGGTCTGTGCTTGTGAAAGGTGCAATCGTGCATTATAACATTGTGCTCTTAAGGGCATCAATATACTGCAGGTTACTTTCCAAGCTTGGGAGTAATATGGGGAAAGGAAGGAAAGAGCACTGACTCCGGCCACTGTCTGAGGCTGAGCCAGATGATTTGCAAGCTTGGTATCATTTGACGCCAAGCTATGGTATTGACCAAATATTGGAGACTATATGACATGGTGAGTGACCATGTAATCTCCATAACATACATAATTTAAAGGGGTAACTGACTTGGTTATCCCACTCTGTGCACGGAATGGGGAGGTTCTAGTTAATGGAAACATGGCCTGTATGTAGGCACTGCTTTCCTTCCATGAGCAGAAGGCAAGGTAGTGAGTGAAAGCCTTAACCATAACAATTGATAACAGTTACAAATGTGACTGACAAATCCCATGTACTCTAAGTTATCAGAAACAGATGAGAATTAGTAACAGCTTGAGAATCCTGAAGGGCATGGATAGTTAGTATTGGCTGTTCTGCAGCAACACAAGCCTCACATGTGGTGATGACGCAATATTCATAGATCCTAAATAATTTAGCAAGGTGAGAAGATCACTTTGAATCATTGAGCCCCTGGGATCTCATTGCTGGTGGGGGAGCAGTTGGGTTCATGATTGAGTAGAACTATGGATGACCAGCTTGTCGTTATGTTACTGAGACCACAAACAGATACTGACCTATTTGTAGTTTCACCTAAGACTTGATCCAGACTGATTCAACTCCAGTGTAAGGAGAAACTGAGCAAAGACCACCAAGTAAAGCTTTGTCACTTGGAGGCCAAAGTTGTAAGTATCGGCCAGAGTTGGTATGAAATAACACACTTCAAAATAAAGCTTTTAAGCTAATCATTGCTAGCTTACTGGAATTTCATCCATTCATTATCAAGAAAAGCAAAGCTAGTATACAACCTAACTGATGGAATAGTGCTGAATCAGCATTGCTCCATTTCTGGAGCTGCGCAGGTTGAGAATTAAGGGATCTATTTATCTGCAATTAAAGACACTTGTGACCTGAGTGCCTCAAGTCGTGGAGATGGCCTCCAGAATTGGGGACAGAAAAGAACTTGAGGCTTCTGTTCCTGTGTGGAGTCATAGGCGTACTGCCCCTAAAGACCTGATTTTTAATTTGCTCAAAACCCATTTCTTGAGAGTTAAAATTAGACCCGAAATGTTTTACAGAGCTCTTGGCTAATTTTTGTGACATTTCAATCAGTCCCACTGGACATTTAAGTGAACGTTAAAGGATTTCTCATGCTGTTGTTCAGAATAAGTTACAGCCATATAATGCTATGAAATAACTTCAGTAATAAGTAACAATGGTGAATCTTTCCTCATTGTAAAGGAAGAGCTAGGTTGAATTGCTTGCATCTTTTCAAGTTCACAAAACACATGGAAGATGTGGCAAAATTAGAAGTCATTTAAGCTAATTGCTGGAGCAGTGAGAAAAAGTTTAAATTGGCAGTTGCTTGTAAATTAATATATCATGAGGTCAGTTAGAGGTTAATTGCTGTTGCTGAAGATAGTTCAGATTTTGTTGTTTATGGAGCCAGTTGGTTACAGGTGCATCAGACACTTAATAGATCGTGTGATCTTTCATTTAAATAATCTCTCTGCCTGAATCTGAGTGAAGATTTTCCTGGTTTTCACAGAATGTGAAGTACAGAGGTTTCTGTTTTTTTTAAGAAAAGTTCAAAGCTTTACATTAATTGTGTTTCCTAGGCCTCTGAGCTTCGATCCTACCTGAAGTCAAAAGGAGCCGAAATTTCAGAAGAAAATTCTGAAGGTGGGCTACACGTTGACTTGGCACATATCATTGAAGTCTGTGATATCTGTTTCAAGGAAGATGACAAAGGTTTGTTTTCCCATAAATCATCTGGTTCGTTTTGAAGTTGATGCTGCTTTTGTTTCAAAGCCTTGATTTTAAGTGGGGGGCTGGCTGATCTGAAGGGGCCACCATCTGAAACCTTCCAGGACAGGCTGAGACATAATGGCACGAGAGTGGCTGGGCATGTCCATTGAGCTGCTTTTGGCATTTTTAATATTTTTCTTTACACATTTTATGCAGATGTGGAGAGTGTGATGAACAGCATTGTGTCTCTGCTCCTAATTCTGGAGACTGAAAAGCAGGAAGCATTGACTGAAAGCTTGTGCGAGAAGCTGCTGAAAGCTCGTGAGGGTGAG
This sequence comes from Cetorhinus maximus, assembly GCF_964194155.1. Classification (NCBI taxonomy): domain Eukaryota; kingdom Metazoa; phylum Chordata; class Chondrichthyes; order Lamniformes; family Cetorhinidae; genus Cetorhinus; species Cetorhinus maximus. The sequence goes on from NC_135887.1 coordinate 118,605,750, forward strand.
CGCCCATCACTCCGACTGCAGCTGTGAGTATGCAGTTTACCTCGAGTTCATGCCATCAGATTACACAAAAGTAAAAAGTTATTAATGACCTTGTTTTTATATTTGTACACTTTTTTTTAAAAAAGGAATGGTTGTGTTACTGAACATGGAAGTGCATTGGAACTAAATTAAGGTTCATGGGAACAGCCCAAGAAAATAGTCAGTGATCCAAATAAAGCGGCTTCCTCCATACCCAAATTCCTTCACTTACCTTTGGAAAACTTTAGTCTTTTTCTGCACCTGTTTGCTTGCTTGACAGTTCCCTCCACATGCCATCCTTTGATTAAAGAAATTCCTAATATTTGCGCTAAATTTGTTTTCTCTGATCTTCCTGACTTTTACTTTGGAGTATGCAACCTTAAATATTGTACATAAGTATCTTGAGGTCATCTCTTGATCACCTTTAGAACTTGATTTTCTCTTCCTTTCTTGGCAGCCATCTGCCTTGTGAGATGATGGTTTGTGCTATGATGGTCAACTCTGTTAAGCATTGCTGGGTGTGGCTCAGGAGTCCAAGTCTGGCAAGGCGGTCTCTGCTGTATATGCTGCAGTGGAAGACAGTGGGTTGAGAAGGTGCAAGATTCACTGGCCTCAGTTTTCTCCACGTCCTCTTCTTAGCGAGCTGAGCTTTTCGTTTCTGCTTTCCTCTTCCAATGCCCCTCCAAACAGTCAGCTTCCAGAGGTCACAGCCGTTGACGACAGTCTCCCATTTGTCAGTGTAAATGTCAGCCATCTTCATATTTCACTAACAGGTGTCCTTGTAGTGGAGGTATGTACGCCCAGTAGGTTGTGACCCAGTGGCAATTTTACTGTATGGTCTTTGGGTGTATGGTTGTTATACATCTGATGAATGTGGCTGAGCCAGCACAGATATCATTGGCTTAGCAATGAGTGTAATCTGATGGAATTAGCATGCTCCCAGGACCTATGAGTTGGTTACCTTGCCCTTCCAAGAGATGCTGAGGATGTGTCTGAGACAGTGCAAGTTGAAACTGGTCAGCCTTCTCTCCTGCCTAGCATATGTTGGCCAGGTCTCACTACTGTAGAGTGGGCTGAGGATGCAGGCTTGGCAGATTTGCAGTTGGATATTCAGTCAGATTGCTGTTGTTCCACACACTCCCGGTCAGCTTGGACATAGCAGCTGTTGCTTTTGCAATGCGTGTTGATTTCAGCATTGTGACAGATTGCTGGTGATTGTGATACTGTCACCAATTTCCAGGGTCACGTTGTCAATGCTGATTGGCAGTATGGCAACACCCTGGACCATGACATTTGTCTTCCTGATGCTGATAGTGTGAGAGAGTCTATCCATTTGTTGCTGTAGGTACTCCTTGGTATGGAAAGCTAATGCAGCATCATCAGTGTAGAGCAATTCTGATGAGGACTTGGCACACTTTTTTGGATCACAGGCAGGCAATCCTGAACAGATTTCTGTCAGTTCTGTTATGTTGAAACCCTCCTGTAGATGAACTGAAGGCATTTGATAGCAGCAGAGCGAAAGCCAAAGAGTGTCAGTGCCAGAACACAAACCTGCTTGACCCCACTGTTGATCTCAAAGGGTTCCAATGTTGCTCTGTCACACCTGACCTTACCCATCACGTCATGGAAAGAGGAGATTACATTGAGCAGTTTGAGGGCAGCCAGTTTTCTGCAACAACTTGAATAGACCGCCTCTGCTCAGATAGTTGAATGTCTTTGAGATCGATGGCAATATATAGTGGTCTTCTTTGTTCATGTCATCTCTCTTGCGGCTCCCGGACTGAGGATCCATGTCAATTGTAGGTTTTCCAGTTCTGAAACCAAACTGGAACTTGGGATAAATGTGTTCAACCAAGATCTGCAGTATGAGGGCAAAACGGACAAATACCTTACCCATGATGCTCAGCAGAGAGTTGCCTCTATAGTTGTTGCAATCTCTTTGGTTTCACTTGTTCCAGCAATGGATCATAATCTTTGTATCGTGCATACCCTAGAGCACTGCCCCCTCTCTTCAACAGAGAGAAAAAAGTTTGTGCAAATGCTGCAGGGGTGCTGGTTTCCTGTGCTTGATGAGTTCAGGCAGTACGTCATCACCTGCTCCTCATAGAACTGGTCTTTTGGCTTTGTAGTGGAGCAAAGCATTGGAGCTTAGATACTCATGAGGTTAACTAGCCCTATTTGAATTGAGGCAGATGGAAAGAACATGTTCTGAAATATTTGTGGAGGTTCTATCCTTGAGTAATAAGTTCCTTACTTTACTCTCGCGATTCCTCTGAACTCTTCCTCTGTCAGGTGAACGTGTAATGTTTCTCTTTCAGTGATTCACTGTCACGAGTCTCGTCTTTTGTAGGGAAGCTACCGAATTACCTGTCGATCACCTCTCTGTGTGTGTCATCTACCAGTTGCAAGTCGCCTGTCAATGCTGTGCAAGTGCTCCTGACATTTCAGCTACCTGTTCTCTAAACCAGTCAACTTGGGCTTATCGTTCGTAACTGAACACGGGACAGCAATTTTGCTGAAAAGCATTAACATGGGTGTAGTCTCCAGGACCCAAGCCTGGGCAAAAATTATGGAGACGTTGGGCTGCCCAAATATCAAGGACCCCCTCTTGACCTCTCCAGTCTGGTCCAAAGGAATACAAAGTACAACATTTGGCACTAGCTCATTTGCAGTAGTTGCCTGAATGACGCATTTAAACATCAGCCCGCCTTTGGACTCCACTCCAGAATTTTTTTTGTCAGGGTTTACTCTCATAGCCTTCAATTCTCCTGAGGTATCCACAAAGCGGTGGAGCCATTAACCCATAGCTGGGAGTTTGATTCATGAGTGCCAGGGACTGTCCACATGTTGCTGGGGCCTGCACACAACTTGTCTGGGGACCAGGCCTCCTCCGAAGCTTTAGCCTGGGACTATGGGGGACCCCAGTTTCTGTGTGTCGCCATGTGAGGTACAGCAGAGGAGACTTGATAATGGAAAGGCTGTGCACTGACAGGGAGAAACTTGCACACTGACTCTCCCTTTTTCACTGCCGCTAGCCAGCAGTGTAGGCTGAAAATGGAAAGCAAGCTAGCACACAAAAAGAGGGGTGTGTGCTAACTCTCTCCACCCATACATGAGACGAATCACATCAACATAGCTCGTATCCTTTATATTTGGGGTCCTTTGCTCTTTGCACCTTTTACAGTGGAAATATGCTTTTTTTTTTATAAATGATGACTAGAATTGAGACTGCTGTATCAGGCTTGGTTCATTGGTAGCACTTCCATTCCTGGGTCGGAAAGTCTCTCACCAGAGATTTGCACTGGGCAGTGTTGTCTTTTTGAATAAGATGTAGAGCTGAGATCCCATCTGCCCTCAGGTGAACATTAAAATCCTATTACACTTTTCAAAGATGAGCAAGAGAGTTCTCTCCAATGACCAATGTTTACCCCTCAGCCAACATCACCTTTTTTTTAAAAAAAAGTGATTCTGTCCTCTTAGGCTGATTGGTGTTTGTGTGAGCTTGCTGTACACAAAATTACTGCCACATTTTCTGCATTACAATAGTGACTACACTTAAGTGTGTTTGCTTCTGGGTGCTTTGCACTCTCAAATGACACCACATAAATGTAAGTTTTTTTTCTTTCTTCTAACCATTACCTGGCAATTTTTTAAAAATTCATTCATGGCGTGTGTATGTCGCCAGGTAGGCCATCCTTTATTGCCCTTAACAAGGTGGTGGTGAGCTACCTCCTTGAACTGCTGCAGTCCATGTGGATACACCCACAGTGCTGTTAGTGGGGGAGTTCCAGGATTTTGACCCAGCAACAGTGGAGGAATGGCAATTATATTACCAAATCAGGATGGTGAGTGGCTTGGAGGGAAACTTCCAAGTGGTGGTGTTCCTATGCTTCTGCTGTCCTTGTCCTTCTAGATGCTAGTGGTCATGAGTTTGGAAGGTGCTGTCTAAGGAGTGTTGGTGAATTCCTGCAGTGCATTTTGTAGACGGTACACACTGTTGCCATTGTGCATCGGTGGTGGAGAGAGTGAATGTTTGTAGAAGGGGTACCAATCGAGCGGGCTGCTTTGTCCTGGATGGTGTCAAGCTCCTTGTGTTGTGGAAGCTGCACTCATCCAGGCAAGTGGGGAGTATTCCATCACACACCTAACTTATGCCTTGTAGATGGTGGACAGGTTTGGAGGAGTTAAGTGAGTTATTTGCCACAGAATTCCTAGCCTCTGATCTGCTATTGTAGCTACAGTGTTTATATGGCTAGTCCAGTTTGTTTCTGGTCAATGGTAACCTCTAGGATGTTGTTTGTGGGGGATTCAGCAATGTTAATGCCATTGAATGTCATGGGGCAATGGCTAGATTCTCTCTTGTTGGAGATGGTCATTCCATTTTCAAGCATTAGCTGCTTTTAATCTCTACCTTGAATGGATTCAGAATAGTTTTCCCTTCTATTTACACTACTACTCCCAACCTCACCAAGTTGTTTCTAATGTCGCTTGGATGTTCCGCAGTCCATATTCTGATATCGTGTAAACAGCCAAGCAGGGAGGCACTTTCTACCTGAGCATTTGTGCTGCCAGGAGAATTAATTTTTAGAAAAGCTATAGAATTTGAGTCAAGTATCTTTTTCATTCAGTAAAAGAGAGAGAAATAGTTTGAATAGAAAGTACTTTTTTTTTCCTCTGAAGGCTTCTCCCCTTTTTAATATCACAGCAAGAAAATAATCTTGTAGGGAGGGTTAGGCTAACATGGCGGTTGATATCCCAGGCACTATAAAGAATGGCATATTATACCCAGTGTACAGGAGACCCCAACCAACCTTCATCCCTATGCAATTTCCCCATTCTCTTCAACATTGCCCAAATGTGATAACTATATTCATAAAAGCATTCGAATAATGTGTGCAAATACCAAACAAAACAGATGGTGGCTTGGCAGATAATTTATGCGTTATAATAAAATCCTTGAATGTGTACATACTCCCTGCCATTTCTCCCAGAAGCTTGGCTTTTAGTCCTGACAGTACAGTTTGGTGTTTTACAATCTTAGATTATAATTTGAAGTTCTTCAAGATCAGGTGTACCTCCTGATTAACTCCTCTGAATTTCAGCTAAAGGGAGCCAGACTCAAAAACAAGTAACCGGGTTCTTGAGTCCTACTCAAACCTCAGCACAAGGAGTGAAGTCAACCAAAATTATTACCTTATTCCTGAAGAACTTATTTACAGCTAATTTTTAACTAGATTCTAATTTTCCCAGAAATTAAGGGTCCAGGTGAAACTCCTCTATAAATATTTCCCCACCATGATGGAACAGGAATCTGGTTCAAGAGTCTTTGATACAGAAGACTAAATGACACAACTTAAGTTTTGAGTATATTGGTACACAAATTTATTGTAATAATAAAGCATTCAATTTGGTTGTATGGAAAGCATAAATTGTAAAACTAGATAAATCCCAGAAAAGATAAGATAGCTAGTTCTTATTTCTGTAAGAGAATTTAAACTTTAGACTTGTTACAGATACAAGATTTTTTAAGAGAAAAGGTAAGGATACCCATCAAATATTAAAGTAAGATCTCTGAGGTGAGAGATTGTTTAGATTCAGATCCAAACACTAACAAATCTGAAATTAGTTGATCTTGGGTTGAAATAGTTATAATGAATTTTTGGGGTTATATAGAAGATGTTCATGTGATCAATAATAGACCACCCCTAAAAATGCCTTATTTGGTGAAAGGACCCGCCTATTATAATCAGGGTGTTGTTCAATTTCTAAGAAATGTTATTTTGAATTAATTCCTGAGAACTGGACCTTGGGTAACAGACATGTTGGTTAATGTTGCTTAGTTGAGGTACAGTATCCAGCAAAATAATACTTGAGGCCTGGCATTCTTTTATCTGCGTGCAGTTTTATTATCAGGGCTAGCATTGTATGCTTACATGCTAGTGTAACAGCAAGAACCATAGAATACAGTTTTTTAGGTATGTGTATTTCTTATTGGTGAGTTTACATTGTTTTGAAGGGAGTTAGCCACATTGTTTGCATGCTAGCTATGACTCCTGTTAGAATGTTTTACTGTGAGTTTACCCAAAGTAACTTTTAACCTAATATTCCAGTATGAATTCCTATTATTTGACCCTTATTCCTTTACAATTGAATCTCCTCCATCTCTGCTACAGTTCTTCTATTTGCAGTTTGTGCAAGTTTCTCAACTTTACGAACCATTCCTTTTAACTTATGATATACATCTTGATGTTGTTAATGTTCAAGTACTTCAGCTTTCCTTTCTATTATTGTGGAATGAGCTTGGATGGAATCTGATGAATGAAGCAGACCACATAGTCCAAGATATCCGCAGTTCACTGAACATAGGATAAAGCAGTAAGAAATCACAAAGACCCATCTGCACTCTTCTGTGGCTGAGGGACTAGAGAAAAATTTACTCTCCATTGCATGCCACATTGTTTCAGCATCAAGCACTTCTATGCCACAATGTGGAAATGTGTTCACTTTCTCAAAACTCACCAAACTTTCTTATTAACGATGCTTTATTAGAAGAGCTGTTCTAATTTGTTTTGAGAACAGTTGGTTTGTATTTTTTATTTATTAAGTATGCAATGTCAATGTTGGTCTTGTCTTTTAATTAGGCTGCGTAATCTTTTTCATGGAATGGAGGAAAATGCTCCTGCTAGGTACATCGTATACTGCAGTCTCATCAAGGTGGCAACATCCTGTAATGCTATTCAATACATTCCTTCTGATCTTGACCAGGTGAATCACTCTCTCTTCATATGCTTTTGATTTGCTAGTGCCATTTGCTACTTGTGTGGGCAGGGTGAGAATTTGCTCCAGGCCATTCCTAATATTGTTACAGTACCGTTGGTCGCAGAGCAATCTGTTTGGTGTCCCTTGTGGACCTGGGATTCATTTCACTGAGTGCGCTAAATCACGTGCATGCATTTTGCAACACTGGGATTGTCCCACTGATGGAGGAACCTCTGTGTAGCTAGTTTTGAAGCAATCATCTTCAACATTGCCATTTATACTGGGACAGAAGGTATTGTTAACAGGAGTGTATGATTTTTTTTTTTACTTGATTTACCTCCCGAGGGTATATTGGTTAGGTATGTTGGCGGTGAGGGGAAAGCTGGTAATCTGTCTGCCGTTAGATGGGCAGCCTAGTTAAGATGTAGAAATTACTCTTGTGGGTTACTATTGCTCCTACCTGCATGGCCCTATGGTCTATACAATGGATGTAGTAACAAAGATCAGTGAATAAGGAAGTTATGGTTTTCAACTAGGTTCGCAAATGGATATCGGACTGGAACCTCAGCGTAGACAAGAAGCATCATGTACTGCGATTGCTTTATGAAGCACTGGTGGACTGCAAAAAAAGGTATTGATACATTTTGAATTTAGTCAAGAAAAGTGAATTAATTACAGGAATCGATGCACTTGACTGTTTTCTTACCTTGAAACTTTTGAGGTATTTGCAGGTAGATGGAGTCAAGATACAGAGCCATTATCTATACAGAGTCATTATCTAATTGAATTGTAGAACAGTCTTGAGGGGGCTGAATAGCCTACTCCTGTTCCTATTTTGCATTCTCTTAAACTAATTGAATAAATTGAGAGTTGAAAAGTACTTTTCCAGTAACTGCTTATTCTGATGTGCTTGCACAAGGACTTCAGTGTGCTAGTTAAGGTGGAAGTTCTGATCAATGTATCTTGCATTATTATACATTTTTTGTCCATTATAAATGTAAAGGTTATTATTGAGGGGAAAAAGTTGCTGCATGCAACCATTGACAGGAAACAATTACTCGTTATTCCTCTTGCAACATCCTGCTCACGGTCTGGATGTCATAATTGCCAGCTTTCCCGTTGGGTCTCTGAGATCCAGCTGTGTTTTATATTCTCACAGAAATGATTGCCTGTACTTCTACTGACTTTTCCTTTGAAATCCCTTGCCCCAAACTTTGCAAGTTCCTGCATGAGATGAGATTGATGAGCTGTTCAAGCTTATTTAGAGACATGGGTGATTTCAGGAAGCACTTCACATTTAGGGTAGTGGAAATCTGGGATACTCTCCTCTCAAAAGCTGGGGGTCAATTGAAAATTTTAAAACTGAGGTTGATAGCTTTTTGTTAGAAATGAGTATTAAGGGATATGGAACTATATTGGGTAGATGGAGTTAAGAGACAAATCAGTCACAATTTAATTGAATGGCAAAATGGGCTTGAGGGACTGAATGACCTACTCCTGTCCTCCTTCCTTATTTCATTTCTCACTATCCTTTCTGGGTTGCAAGGCCTCTTCTGCAAAATGCCTTGTACAAATGGCCACAATTTCTGTATTCCACTTTCCACCCCCAACCCATGCAGATATTGAATTAAGAACAGAAAGAGAGCTGGGTTTTTTTTTAACAAGCAATCTGAAGATTGAAATGATCTTTTCCTCAGGACTGCTGCAACACTGTTATAGTTTAACAGTAGAGTTAAGGTCTTGGCTTTTGGAACTATTTAGCCATTTGCCTGCCATCCTGAAGCCTTTTGTAGGTAAGCATTGGAATGCAACTGATCACTTTAGAAGCACCTTTCTTTTAATTTTTTACATTAGCGAATTTCAAAAGAAAAGAACACAAGGATTCTTGATACTAATCTAAAATATAAAGGAATCATAAAGACTAGGAAGAAAAATGGTGTTTTTCATTTAACAAAACTATGTGCAAAACCGTCTATTTCTTGTCCTAGAGTCTGTTGGACTGCAAACTTAGTTTAATGTTCTTCCTAAAGGAGCTCAAAATGGTTGAAAACTTTCATACTCTTCAACCATCATAAATATATCACTTACTGGTAATTTTTATTTGATTCTTCAGTTTGTGGATGTGCAAGTCCTCATTAGCATAACTTTAAATGTATATCAGTTATGGGATAGAAAATTGCAGGTTGGCCAGTTGGAGGTCTGAATCATCAAAGAAGCTGATCCTGGGCCAGTATGTGTTATACAATTCATGCAGATATGACATTACCTTGATTTTTTTAAATGATAGAAATAATAGAATCAAGGAAGCAGAGTTTTTGAATATTTTTTAAAGCAGATTCTTGATAAGCAAGGGAATGAAAGGTTATTGGCGGTAGGTGGGAATGTGGAGTAGAAGTTAAAATTATTTAGCCATGATCATCTTGAATGGTGGAGCAGGCTTGAGGGGCCGAGTGGCCTTCTGCTTCTAATTCGTATGTTTGTACGTATTATCAAATCCTAGAAATTGTAGATGGAAGGTCGTCTACCAGTCCATCACACCAGTGTAGGTGCTAGTTGGTCAATTAAAGCTACTTCGTAATCATATTCCTGTATTTTCCCTGAACTGTTTGAAATTTTCATCTAAGCCTCTACTATATACAATTCTGCCCTTATGATAAAACATTCTGCCCTTATGATAAAACATTCTAATTTTCCTCTGCATTCCTGACTTTTATACCCAGTTGCTGTCAATTCACTGTCAAAAGGAAGCAATTTGTCAGAACCTTTCATAATTTATACCCCTGCTCTCAGTTTTGAGATGGTCTGTTTACTGCAACTCAATTTGTATAGTGTACTAATAGATTAAAGTCAAAAATTTCACTTAATGTGCTAATTAAACAGAGACAAAAGGAGGTGGGGGTTGGGTGGGAGAGGAAAGGTTCTTGATCAAGCATATTATGGAGGCTCCCATTTCCTTAACTCGGAGCTCCAACACACAGTGTCTCGTTATATAGAAGATTGGACCACTGCATCACAGTTTGAGGACTAATCAATCCTAAGTGCAACCCCTCTTTGTGGGTTATTAGAGGAGGGATGATGGTTCAAATTAGCAAGTGCAAGCACCTACCTCAGAGAAGGTACATTATGAGACAGTCTCAGCACAGTAAGAGATTTCCTGGTGTAAGGTCTTGCCTACATGTTCAGACCTGGAGCAAGCTGCACCCACCCTTTCTAATGCATATTGGTTAGGGACAAAATTAAAAGGTAAAGCTACATGCTAAAAATAAATTTTCCCTTGATTATTTGCAATGGCATAGAAAGCATTTTTTAAATTTGCTCTTGGATTGCAAGTGATGCTGGCAAGGCCAGCATTTACTGACCATTCCTAATTGTTCTTGAGAAGGTGATGGTGAGCAATCACCTTGAACCGCTGCAGCTCATGTGCTGTAGGTACACCCACTGTTAGGGTGGGAGTTTCAGAATTGACTTGGAGGTGAACTTGGAGATGGTACTGTTGCCATGCGTCTGCTGTCCTTGTTCTCTAGGTGATAGAAGTCATGGGTTTTTCCTGGATGGTGTTGAGCATCATGAGGGCTGTTGGAGCTGCACTCATCCAGGCAAGTGGAGAGAATTCCATCACATTCCTGACTTGTGCCTTGTAGATAGTGGACAGGCTTTGAGAAGTCAGGAGGTCAGTGGTGGATTCAATGATTGGTATGCCATTGAGTGTTATGGGAAGGTGATTAGGTTCGTTCTTATTGAAGATGGTCATTCCCTGGCACTTGCGTGCCGTGAATCTGTCTTGCTGCCTATTCTGATCTTAGACAGAGAGAAGGTCATGGATGAAGCAACTGAAGATGGTTGGGCATGGGACACTACCCTGAAGAACACCAGTAATGCCCTGGGGCTGAGATTATTGACCTCCAACAACCATCGCAGTCTTCCTTTGTGCTTGCTATGACTCCAGCCAGTGGAGAGTTTTTCCCCAGATTCCAATTGACTTCAATATTTCTAGGACTGCTTGATGCTGCATTCAGTCAAATTCAGCCTTAATGTTGAGGGCAGTCGCTTTCATCTTGCCTCTGGAATTCAGCACTTATTTGGACCAAGACTGCATTGAGGTCTGGAGCCAAGTGGCCCTGGTAAAACCCGATGAGCAGGTTGTTGGTAAGTCTGCTTGATACCATTAGCGACACCTATCACTTGCTACTCATAATGTCTCATAATGTACCTCCTCTGAGGTAGGTGCTTGCACTTGCTAATTTGAACCATCATCCCTCCTCTAATAACCCCGTTGTGCAACCCACTTAGGATTGATTAGTCCTCAAACTGTGATGCAGTGGTCCAATCTTCTATATAACGAGACACTGTGTGTTGGAGCTCCGAGTTAAGGAAATGGCAGCCTCCATAATATGCTTGATTAGAGTAAACTTATTGGATTTGTCCTGATTTTTTAGGTCAGGATACACCCTCAATAATTTTCCACATTGTCGGATAGATGCCAGTGTTGGCTGGGGCACAGGTCTTCAGCATTACTGCCAGGATGTTGTCAGGGCTCATGGGTTCATAGCCTTTTCTGCATCCATTGTGTTTAGCTGTTTCTTGATATTGTGTGGAGTAATTGTATTGATTGAAGACTGGCACTTGTAATCTTGGGTACCTCAGGTGCTGAAGCTGGTTGCACATCTTCAACCTTGTCTTTTGCAGTTGGGTGCTGGGCTTCCCCCATCATTGAGGATGAGGATATTTATGGAATGCAGTCTCCAATTAGTTGTTTAATTATCCACTTTCCATTAATGATTGGATCAGGTCTGATCTGTTGGTTGTGGGATCACTTAGCTCTGTCTATAGCATGTTGCTCTTGCTGTTTAGCATGCATGTAGTCCTCAGTAGCTTCACCAGGCTGGCACCTTATTTTTAGGTATGCCTGGTGCTGCTCCTAGCATGCATTCAGCATTGAATCAAGATTGATCCCCTGGCTTGATGGTAATTGTAGTGAAGGATAATCTGGACTATGAAGTTACAGATTTTGGTTGAATTTCACTGCTACTGATGGCATCCACACGAGGTGCTGTGGACCCAGTTTTGATCTGATAGATCAGTTCTGAATCTGTCCCATTGAGCATGGTGATAGCACTACATAGCACGCGGGAGGATATCCTTGGTGTGAAGATGGGTTTTGAACTCCACAGGGACTGTGCAGTGCTTGCTCATACCAATACTGTCATGGACAAATGCATCTGTAACAAGATTAATGAGGAAGAGATCTAGTGGGCTTTCACCTCTTGGTGTTCTCACCACCACCTGTGCCAAACCCAATCTGGCAGATATGTCCTTCAGAACTCGGTCAGTAGTGGAGTGACCTAAACACTCATGGTGATAGATATTAATCTTCCTCACCTAGTGCACATTCTGTGCCCTTGCTTACCCCCTTGCTTCTTCCAAGCGGTGTCCTACATGGAGGAGCACTGATTCATCAGCTGAGGGCAGGTAGTTGGTGGTAATCAGCAGGAGGTTTCCTTTCTCATGTTTGACCTAATGCCATGAAACGTCATGTCCAGAGTCAACATTGAGGACTCCCAGGGCTGCTTCCTCCTAACTGTATGCCATTATGCTGTCACCTCTGGGTCTGTCTTGTTGGTGGGGCAGGACATACCGAGGGATGGTGATGAATGGGGTCTTGGACTTTGCTGTATGATTTGATGATTATTACTGTGACAGGGTATTTCTTGATGAGGCTCTGGGACAGCTCTCCCAATTTTGGTACAAGTCCTAGATAGTGAGGACAACTATACAGGGTCATCTGAGCTGGGTGTGCTTAGGCCGATGACAGCCCATCTGTTTTTATTCAACTTTTTTGTAGCTGTTTGATACAACTTTGTGGCTTGCTAGGCTGTTTCAGAGGGCAATTAAAGTCAGCCACATTGTTGTGGGTCTGGAGTCATATTCTCACTAGACCAGGTAAGAAAGAAAAATGAAGGGCATTAGTGAACCAGAAGGATTTTTAATGGCAACCTGGTTGCTCCATCATCATCACTGAAACTTTTTTAATTTCAGATTTATTGAATCAATAATAGTTTATAGACATTACAGAAACTCAAAGCAGGTAACTCAGGCTACCTTTTTCAGGGATAGAAGAGCTAATAAACAGCCCTGAGTTCATCCATTTAATCTTTTAACCGATTGGTTACATCTGACTGCTCAAGAAAAGCCCTGTACTTAAATCATAGCACAATCACTGCTGGTTCTGGAGCTTCGTCAAAAATTCTGTACCAGTTAAACTGTAGGTGGAAACTCCAAATAATGTTACCTAGTTTCTACTACTTTTGACTTTTGCATTTGATTTCTGAATATATATTTGATTTACATATGGAATAATACAGCAGATAAGTTGCAAAACAGTTACGCATCAAAGGGTTGTAATAAGAACAGAGCTCGAGCAGCCTATCACTGTCATCTCGTGCCCAAGATGCGTTGCTTTGTTTGAACACAATCCAGAATATCTTCATGTAGATCATATAGAAATTTAGCACATGACAAAAGGACAGCAATTCCATACTTAAGTAGGAGTGCTGCTTTGCAAACCAAGTTTGCTGCAGTGTTTTAAAGGCTATTTTACCCATTCATTTTCCAAGTCAGAACTGCCTTCCTGTTTCTGGTTCTCAAGTCCTGTGGTGCTCTGGTACCATGACATTAAAAGGTTACTCACAATAGAAAGGAGGCATTTGGTACCTGCATTGCTGCAGACCTTGTTTACACAGTAGTTAAGGATTTACAGTTTGAGTCTGAAACCCCAACTGTTGGGATTTCACACTCCAGTTCCCAGTGTGGTCAGCAATAAGATGTTTATCTGACTGTGTTGACACTCCAGTTTAATTGATTTGCTTGATTTGATGAGCAGTGACATAGGTTAAAGCAAGGCTCTGTCTATATTCTTAAGATAGATGTAACCTCTGGCACTATTTTGAAGAGCAGTTGTCCTGGCTCAGTCAACATCACAAAACAGGTAATCTTGTCATTATTGCATTAGTTTGTGGGAGCTTGCTGTGTGCAAATTGGCCAGCATGTTACTATATTGCAACAGCAACGACATGCCAAAAGTAATTAATTAACTGTACAATGCTTTGGGATATCTGGTGGTCATGAAAATGCTATATATATGCAAATCAGTCTGTCTTTTCAAGTCTTTCAAGGCAGATAAATGTAATTGATGTGCAGAGCGACTGATCTTATTCAAAAGTGAGACAGGCTTGAGGGGCTGAATGGCCTACATCTGTTAACTACCTACTTATGGTTAATTGACCAACACCTGCCCTTGCTAGGAACCAATTTGTCAGGTGATGAGATTTGATCAATCAGTATCTGCATATTAACAAAGATTAAAATCTGACTGTTGCTAAAAGCAGCAGTGCAATTTAAGATTATCTGCAGGATGTAGTCATGCTTGCGGAACAGTTCCAAATCACTAGGATGAATCACTCTGAATGCATATTGCAATAATTTCCTTGTAGGGGTGCTCTCTGACAGGCTGCGAATACAAACGTAATGTTGTTTTGATCACATCCATTCTTTTTTGTGCCACCTGCTCAGCCAAAACCAACTTTGCTTCCAGAAATATTTATTTTAAACTAGAGATATTCAATCTTTTTGCTTTTGTGCCATGATGCCTCAGTGGGAGTAGGAGATGCTGTGTATAAAGTTTAATTTCCACATTCTCATTCATTTGCATATATTCCAAAAGTTCCTGTCATCAATTTACTTAGAATTCCTCAGAGGAAAACAACAGTTTTTTTTAATCCTCTTTCCAAAACCCTCACATTTACAAAATAAATATGTTTGTGTAGAACCAGGATTGGGTCTTGAGAATAGGATTGCCAAGGCTGGATGCCACATGTGTCACTAAGCTACTGTTTTGTCTCCACTAACCAATTGGGCTTTAGTTCCATGCACTTTTCTTCTAATTTCTTTGTTGCACATAACAATATTTTGAGCTAAAAAACAATATATTCTGCTAAGCCTGTCAAGAAATCTGCTCAGAAAACCTCAACATGACTACAATGTTGATGCTAAATTTAAATCTATCCTGCCCAATCTTTCAATAGGATTATGAAGATTGGTATTTAGAATGGCTTTTCTGGCAATTTCCAATGATCCTCGTCAATATATAAAATTAGCAAACCATTGAATTTAGCAAGAGATTTTGCCTTCTGCTGTTGGGTCATTGCACTGGCAACACGTTGATGCCCTGCTTCATTTGGAATGCTGCCTGGCTTTTGGCTTTGGGGAAAGAGCAGGGAGGTAAGGGCTAATTGCATAGTGTTCTCAAAGAACCAGCATAGGCACTATTGGAGAAAATGGCTGCCTCTTGTGCTTTCTTGCTAAGACCAGTCATGTAATTTTAAAAAAAATCCTATTGCAGTGATAGAGTTTGGAAGTGTCAAATCACTGTCGGAAATTAAAAACTGACCCAGTTTGTAATTCTGTCATTTTAATTTTGCTCAGTGTCTTGAGGGATGTTGTCACTTCCTATAAAATTGATGAATGCATTTTTGTTTTTTTTTTCACTTTGTAGTTTTGATCTTTCTTTTTGATCTGCATACTTAAACCAACATCTTAAACCCCAGCTGGGTAACATAGAACACAATTTATGCCTTCTGTAGTTTGTTATAGTCTGCCATGTCAGACTCTAGGACATTTGGATCTAGTTTCCTGGAAAGGCACTCCGAAATGGCAACCCTAAATTGTAACAAATTTGATGCATCAATGTGCTGGTTTCAGCAGGAGGAGATAAATCTTTACTTTCAATTTAATCAACAGAAGTGCCACTTTTTCTCTTTTGTAAAACAGCTGCAAATCATATTAACTTGCTTCAAAAAAAAGTTAAGCCATTTGAATGTCACAATGAAGTATGAATGAGCAGCATGTCCTAGGAAGTGACTCAGAGCAAGTCTTAAAAGTACACAGGAAAGCAGCCTTATTTCTTGTGTTTTTAAAGGCCGAACCTTTGCATACTTACAGATGCTTTGCTAAATGAATAATGAGGCAAGATTACAAGTGTGTGCACTGAAATGAGCAGACCAGTCATGCACTTAAGAACTTTTTGATCCAGTTTTCTAGTGCCATGACTATCTAAATCAATAAAACTAATTTTAAAAAGATAAAAGGTGTCATTGCTTTGTGCTGTTTATCAACTGCTCTAGTTCACTTTGTGTGAGAGATTAATGTGAAGCAAATTAGAGCATTGATGTCTTTTATGTCCAGAGGAGTTTGCCTTGCGTGATTTCTGAGCCTCTAAGAGTTCATTCAGAATTTTTAAAATCTGATTCGTGTAACCTATAGTAATCTATGCTTAAGATTAAACCTTTTTGGTTTACAAAATTATTTCACTACTGCATAATACTCTTGCAGATCCATCCTACTTTAAAAAGAATACACTTTAAACAATGCTTCTAGCTCAAACTTGCTTATAACTTATCACTGGTTCTGTGTGTGTACTGGGGCTTTAATGTGTCAGCTTACAATACTATTAAAAATAAGATAAACTTGGGGCTTGAAATCTGTTCAGATTACAACTGTGGCATATGTACATTGTGTTCTTTTGAGGAACGTTCAGAAGTTTCTACATCTAAGATTTTATTTTTGCACAGCACAATCAATGCAATCGTAGAGGTGGCTGTCAGACTTAGTCACATTTGACACTGTTGACCACATGATTCTCCTACATCTCCACTGTGCAACAGCTGGATGGGACTGCTGTCACCTGGTCCCATTCTTATTTAATTGTAGCCAGACAATCACTTGCATTGACTTCCCTTCCTGCTCCCATATTGTTACCTCTGTCCCCCAAGGATCTATCTTTGGCCCTGTCCTATTTCTCATTTACATAATGCCTCTTGGCGACATCGTCTAAAAGCACGGCTTTAGTTTTCACACTGATCTATTTCGCTACTTAGTACGATATTAGCTGGATTTTTTGTATTGTATACCACTATGCTGCAGTCAGATGCCTGCCAGCATTATCGCACAGATTTTGATAATATTCAGCCAGCATGGATTTGAAAACGATAGGTCGTGCATGACAATCCTGATTTTGAATCTTTTTGAAGCAGTGACTAAAGCAGTGGACAAGAGAATGTCTATGCATGTTATTTATATGGAATTATAGAAGGTACTTGATAAAGTCCCTCATAGGGACTGTTAGCTAAAGTTAATTTCCCTTTAATCCCATGAGTTTATCTCCTGCTCAACTCTAATTGGCAGGTGGAGTCTGACAAATCTCTGGAACCTTAAGACCATAAGACATTGGAGCAAAAATTAGGCCATTCGGCCCATCGAGTCTGCTCTGCCATTCAATCATGGCTGATAAGTTTCTCAACCCCATTCTCCCTCCTTCTCCCCGTAACCTTTGATCCCCTTACCAATCAAGAACCTATCTATCTTGGTCTTAAATACACTCAATGACCTGGCCTCCACAGCCTTCTGTGGTAATGAACTCCATAGATTCACCACTCTCTGGCTAAAGAAGTTTCTCCTCATCTCTGTTCTAAAAGGTCTTCCCTTTACTCTGAGGCTGTGCCCTCAGATCCTAGTCTCTCCTACTAATGGAAACATCTTCCCCATGTCCACTCTATCCAGGCCTTTCAGTATTCTGTAAGTTTCAATCAGTTCCCCCCTCACCCTTCTAAACTCCATCGAGTATAGACCCAGAGTCCTCAAACGTTCCTCATATGTTAAGCCTTTCATTCCTGGGATCGTTATTGTGAACTTCCTCTGGACCCTCTCCAGGGCCAGAACATCCTTTCTGAGATACGGGGCCCAAAATTGCTTTCAATATTCTAAATGTTGTCTGACCAGAGCCTTATAAAGCCTCAGCAGCACATCCCTGCTTTTATTTTCCAGTCCTCTTGAAATAAATGCCAACATTGCATTTGCCTTCCTAACTATCGACTCAACCTGAAAGTTAACCTTAAGAGAATCCTGGACTAGGACTCCCAAGTCCCTTTGCACTCCAGATTTCTGAATTCTCTCCCCATTTAGAAAATAGTCTATGCCTCTATTCTTCCTACCAAAGTGCATGACCTCACACTTCCCCACGTTGTATTCCATCTGCTACTTCTCCCATTCTCCCAACCTGTCCAAATCCTTCTGCAGCCTCCCCGCCTCCTCAATACTACCTGTCCCTCCACCTATCTTTGTATCATCTGCAAACTTAGCCAGGATGCCCTCAGTTCCTTCATCTAGATCATTAATGTATAAAGTGAAAAGTTTGTGGTCCCAACACTGACCCCTGTGGAACTCCACTAGTCACCGGCCGCCATCCTGAGAAGGACCCCCTTATCCCCACTCTCTGCCTCCTGCCAGACAGCCAATCTTCTATCCATGCTAGTACCTTGCCTCTAACACCATGGGCTCTTATCTTACTGAGCAGCCTCTTGTGCGGCACCTTGTCGAAGGCCTTCTGGAAGTCCAAGTAGATAACATCCATTGGCTCTCCTTTGTCTAACCTACTCGTTACCTCAAAGAATTCTAACAGATTTGTCAGGCATGACCTCCCCTTGATGAAACCATGCTGACTTTGCCCTATTTTGCCGTGCAATCCCAAGTATTCTGAAATCTCATCCTTAATAGTGGACTCTAAAATCTTACCAATGACCAAGGTCAGGCTAATCGGCTTGTGATTTCCCGTCTTTTGCCTCACTCCCTTCTTAAACAGGGGGGTTACATTAGCGATTTTCCAGTCCTCTGGAACCCTCCCTGACTCCAGTGATTCTGGAAACATCACCACTAACGCCTCCACTATCTCTTCAGCTATCTCCTTCAGAACTCTGGGGTGTAATCCATCTGGTCCAGGTGATTTATCCACCTTCAGACCTTTCAGTTTTCCTAGCACCTTCTCCTTGGTAATGGCCACCATACTCACCTCTGCCCCCCGACTCTCTTGAAATTTGGGGATGTTACTCGTGTCTTCCACTGTGAAGACTGACGCAAAGTACCTATTCAGTTCCTCCGCCATTTCTTTGTTTCCCACTACTACTTCTCCAGCGTCATTTTCCAGTGGCCCATTGTCCACTTTTGCCTCTCTCTTACCCTTTATATATCTAAAAAAAACTCTTGCAATCTTCTTTTATATTACTGGCTAGTTTACCCTCATATTTAATCTTCTCCCTCCTTATTTCTTTTTTAGATGTCCTCTGTTGGTCTTTGTAGGCTTCCCAATCCCCTGGTTTCCCACTGCTCTTCGCCACATTGTATGCTTTCTCTTTAGCTTTTATGCTGTCCCTGACTTTCCTTGTCAGCCACGGTTGCCTCGTCCTCCCTTTAGTATGCTGCTTCTTCCTAGGGATGAATTTTTGCTGTGTCTCCCAAATTACTCCCAGAAACTCCTGCCATTGCTGTTCCACTGTCTTTACTGCTAGGCTCATCTCCCAGTCAATTCTGGCCAGCTCCTCCCTCATGCCTCTGTAGTTGCCTTTATTCAACTGTAATACCGTTACATCTGATTCCAGCTTTTTCACCTCAAATTGCAGGGTAAATTCTATCATACTATGGTCACTTCCTCCTAAGGGTTCCTTTACCTTAAGCTCCCTTATCAAATCTGCCTCATTACACATCACTAAATCTAGAATTGTCTGTTCCCTAGTGGGCTCCACCACAAGCTGCTCCAAAAAGCCATCTCGTAGACATTCCACAAATTCCTTTTCTTGGGATCCACTACCAACCTGATTTTCCCACTCTACCTGCATGTTGAAATCCCCCATGATCACTGTAACCTTGCCTTTCTTACATGCCTTTTCTATCTCCTGGTGTATCTTGTGCCCCACATCCTGACTACTGTTCGGAGGCCTGTACATAACTCCCATTCTGGTTTTTTACTTTTGCAGTTTCTCAACTTTACCCACACTTTCTACATCATCTGACCCTATGTCATTTCTTGCTAGCGATTTAATTTCATTTCTTACTAACAAAGCAACCCCACCCCCTCTGCCAACCTGCCTATCTTTTCGATAGGATGTATATCCTTGGATATTTAGGTCCCAGTCCTGATCCCCTTGCAGCCATGTCTCCATGATGCCCACCACATCATACCTGCCAATTTCAATCTGCGCCACAAGCTCATTTACCTTATTTCGTATACTGCGTGCATTCAGATACAACATCTTCAGTGCTGTATTTCCTGTTCCCTTTCTGATTGTCGTCCCTTTATCTGATTTGCTTGAAGTTAGATTCCTAACCCTTTCCAAGCACACTGTCCTATTTTGGGTTCTGGGGACTTTAATAGCCTCTCCTGGGCTCTCCTTTTCAGTTTTTTCATAATTTTCCATGAAGTTGAATCCACCCCCCTACATGCTAACCTGCTGCTTTGTTTCCCATTAGTCATACTTCTTGGAGTTTTACCCTCCCCCCCCCCCCCCCCACTTTCTAGTTTAAAGTCCTGTTGACCACCCTATTTACCCTTTTCACTAGAAAATTGGTCCCAGATAGGTTCAGGTGGAGACCGTCCCAACGGTACAGATGCCTCCTGTTCCATTACTGATGCCAGTGCCCCACGAAATGGAACCCCTCTTTCCCACACCACTCCTTTAGCCACATGTTTACTTCCCTTATTCTCGCGTCCCTATGTCAATTTGCACGTGGCTCGGGTAGTAATCCGGAGATTATAACCCTTGAGGACCTGTTCTTTAATTTAGCTCCTAGTTCCTGATAATCCCCAAACAGGACCTATTTCCTAGTCATACCTATGTTATTTGTCCCGACGTGGGCCACAACTGGACCCTCCCCCTCCCTCTCCAATACCTTTTCAAGCAGGTCAGAGATGTCCCTCACCCTGGCACCGGGCAGGCAACATACCATGAGGGACTCCCGATCCTGCTTACAAAGAATGCTATCAATTCCCCTAATTATAGAATTCCCCACAACCACCACTTGTCTTTTTGCTTCCCCCTCTTGAATGGCCTCCTGTGCCACGGTGCCGTGGTCAGCTGGCTCATCCTCCCTACAGCCCTGTTCCTCATCCACACAGGGAGCAAGTACCTCGTACCTGTTGGACAAGGTCAAGAGCTGAGGCTCCTCTGTTCCTGAACACAGGAGATCCCTCTATCTGCCTCACTTGCAGTCACACCCTGCTGACCCTGACCACTGACCGGACTTGAGGTACTTAATCTACCGGGTGTGACTGCCTCCTGAAACAAAGCGTCCAGGTAACTCTCCCCCTGCTGCAGCGTCCGGAGCTCGGACTCCAGCTCATCAATTCTGAGCCGGAGTTCCTCCAGCAACCAACACTTGCTACAGATGTGGTCACTGTGGCTTGCAATGGGATCTGCCAGCTCCCACATCATACAGCTACAGCTCATCACCTGCCCAGCCATCTCGACTTAGATAATTAATTTATTAATTAGCTTTGCAGTGTTTTTTTTCCAAATTTTGTGCATATTTCCTACCAACCAATCAGGTCTCAGCTTTCCTGTGATGTCACTTTTTCAGTTTTGGCTTCAGTTACTCCGTGCCCCGAGGTCACCGCTCCGGTGCTCCTCCCTCTGAGTCTGCTCCCTGGAGTCAAGGCCGCGAATCCCCGAGGTAAGCTAGATTTATGCTCACCGCTCCGTTGCTCCTCCTTCCGAGTCTGTTCCCAGGATTTACTCACTAATCAGCTGCTTTTTCTTTAAAATCTACTTTCAGAAGAGTGTCCCTCGCAGATCTGGTGCACTCCCGAAGGCACTGCCTCTTCCTCTTTATTTTTTAGGTTTGAGGAGGAGGGAGGGATGGAAACACTACAGCAATGTAATGTTTGGGGCTATTCCATTCTTTGACAGTGGGTCCTCCTCAACTCCCTCCTGAGTCACGGTGGCTGCGGTGACTTCTCCCAGAATGCTTCAGTCACCACTCCAGCACCCTCTGTTGGATGCTCTTCCTCCTGTTGAGTGCAAGAGTCCTTCTCGATTCCCTCCTGAGTCGTGGTGGCTGCGGTGACTTCTCCCAGAATGCTGCTTAAGTATTCACTACATTTATTAACCACTTAAATAGGTGGGTTTCTATACCATCGAAGCTTGTCAATGATGCAAAGATACACAGCATTTTAAGCAGTGTCGATGGAAAACACATATTGATAGTGAATGGCAGAACTGTGGCAAATGGATTTGAGCCACTGCAGTCCATGTAGTGCAGGGATACCCACAATGCTGTTAGGGAGGGGTTTCCAGGATTTTTGACTCAACAACAATAGTGTCAATGTAGTTCCAAATCAGAATATTGTTTGACTTGGAGATGAACTTGTAATTGGTGGTTCTCCAAAGCATATGCTGCTTTGGTTCTCTAGGTGGTGGAGGTCGTGGGTTTGGAAAAAGCTGTCTAAAGATCCTTAGCAAGCTGCTGCAGTGCATCTTGTAGATGGTACACACTGCTGCCATTGTGTGCCAATGGTGAAGGGAGTGAATGTTTAAATTGGTGGATACTCTTTTTCGAGTTATCAACAGTCACAGATTGCAACTCTTTTTTTCGAGTACAGTCACAGTTCTTGGTTTCCGGGAGTGGGACATGAACCAACAACCCTCTGATTCAAAGGCGAGGGTGCTATGAACTGAGCCACAGCTGACACGGGGTGCTAGTCAAGAGAACTACTTAATCCTGGATGGTGTCAAATTTCTTGTGTTGTTGGAGCCACATTTATCCAGGCAGGTGGAGAGTATTCCATCATGATCCTGACTTCTACCTTGCAGATGCAGGACAGGCTTGGAGAGTCAGGAGGTGAGTTTCTACTTGTGGAATTCCTAGCCTCTGACTTGCTCTTGTAGCCATAGTATTTAAATGGTTAGTTCAGTTTCTGGTCAATGGGAAAACCCTTAGGATGTTGATGGCGGAGGATTTAGCAATGGTAGTACTGTTGAATGTCAGGGGGTGATGGTTAGAATATATGTTGTTGGGGATGGTTATTGCATGCTATTTTTTGTTGCACAAATGTAATTTGCTACTTACAGCCCAAGCCTGGATGTTGCCTTGGCCTTGCTGCACTTAGACACGGACTCCTTCAGTACCTGAGGAGTTGCGAATGGTATTGAGCACTGCAATCATCAGGGAACTCCCTTACTTCTAACCTTATGGAGGGAAGGTCACTGCAGCAGCTGAAGGTGGTTGGCCTACACCATCCAGAGGAGGTCTTGCAGCGATGGGAATACTGAGTTAGGTCACATATCAGCCATGATCTTGCTGAATGACGGAATGGAATGGCCGCCTCCTATCCATATGTTCCTCGCAGATGCATACTGAAAAAGCGCCCTGTTGCATTTTGTAACTCTCATGCAGCAAAATGCTAGAAGCATGAGAAGCAGCAAAAGTGAAATGGAATGTTACAACGCAGAAGGAAGCTACTTGGCCCATCAATCCTGTGCAGGTCTCTGAAAGAGCTTTCAAATTTGCCCCCCTCCCTTGCTGCTCTTACCCTATAGCTCTGCAAATGTCTCCCTTTCAAGTGTACATTCAGTTTGCTTTTGAAAGTTATCATTGAATCTACTTTCACCACGTTTTCAGGAAGTGTATTCCAGATCAACGTAATTTTAAAAAGAAAATCTTTTTCTCCTGGATTTTTTGGCAATAATCCCAAAACCCTTAAGTGAAAATGAGTGGCTGTGTGATGACAACTAACTGCAATGTGGTGCAGTGGGGCCAAAATTGCAAATATAACAAGGGAGCACTATAATGACCTAGTAACACTTAATGAATTAATGAAAAATAGATTTTCAGAAGCAGATTATTACTGTAAAAAATTTAAGGTGATCTGTTCAGGTTTTGCAACTGATCAAATTCTTCAGTTGGTTTTAATATTTTCTACTTTTCTAAAGCAACTATCTCATTTACTTTTTATAGTGAATATCTTAACTGTATTTTAAATCAATTTTCCTATTCACATTTCTCGTGAAATTTCAAAATAAAAAGCAGCAAAGCAACCCTCTAAGAATACACGGTGCTGGAGCCAAAATTTCTGCCCTCTCTGCACAGTCTTTACACAGTCTTACACAGTCTTTACATAATAGAAATTAGGCTTTGTAGTGTTTAAAGGAAGGAACATTTTCACAGTGGGAGAGTAGCCTTTTATTTTTGCAAGGCATAATATTCCTGTCCTTACAAAAAATGCACATTTTCTGATTTACTGTAAGCAGTGTCACCAGAGATTTGCTGATTATAGAAACAGGAGTGTAGGCCATTCAGTCCCTCAAACCTGTTCTGCAGCATTCAAATTGATGATGACTGATATTTTCCTTAGCTCCGTTTATCCAAATTTGATCCGTTTCCCCTGACACCTTTACCTATTCTGCCGATCTCAAGTCTTGAAAATTTCCATTGACTCAGCATCCAGAGACTCTTGGGAACGATTGTTCCACATTTCCCTTTTGTGAATAGGTGCTTCCTGGTTCTAACTTTTAAGATTGTGTCCCCTTGTTCTGGATACTAACCTTTCCCCCCCAGAGAAAAAGCTTTTCTCTATCTACTTTGTTGAATCATTTTAAACACCTTGATTAAAACACCTCTCAACCCCGAATACAAACCTGTCCTCGTCTTTTCTAAATGTGATTAAATAAATTAAGTTGCTTTAGTTCTTAATCAGCTATGTTTTAAATTGTTCAAATTGGTTTTTTTTACAGTGATGCTGCAGCTAAAATTATGGTAGAATTGCTGGGCAGTTACACAGAAGACAATGCTTCACAGGCAAGAGTTGATGCTCACAGGTAAAGGCATTTATATTTGGTGCAAACTGAAACACTATCTAAACTAACTGTCAGATGCTTTGAGTAGTTTTGATCTATGAAAAAAACATTCCAAAATGCCATTGAATTGTATACTACAGGTTATCATAATGATTGCAAGTTGTCTAGCTAAGTGGAGTATTTTGCAGCGAGAAGAACAGTAATTATTTGGTTGAATTTTTCTCTGACAGATGCATTGTAAGAGCGTTGAAGGATCAAAACACATTTCTTTTTGACCATCTTCTTGCTTTGAAACCTGTTCGATTCCTGGAAGGAGAGCTCATTCATGATGTGAGTGGTCTAACCATTGAGGATTGGCTACAGAACACAGCCTGTTTGTCCCCTCCAATCTTGTTCGTTGTGCATCAGTTCAAGGAGATTTTTTTAACTTGTATAAATTGATTCTATAAGTTGTAGAAAATGAGGGGGAAAGTCTGGCAAAATATTTTAATGTCAAATTGTCACAACTTACCAGCGGTCTTCTATCATCCTGAGTGTAAAATGAAAACCCAATTGTTTTAAGAAAAATATCCATATTTTCTACACGTTAACCAAGATTTACTTTGTGCTGATGGGGTGGACATTTTGCCTGTAAATGGCATGTGGTTCCACTAGGTACAAGAGCTAGGTCAAACTGCAATCTTTCCAGCTCTCCCCTTCCTCCCATAGTTCATTACTACTAGATAGTCATCCCATTTACTAAGTGTACTGGGGAAAAGTTTTTGTTCATAGCTTTGGTGGTGTTAAAGTTGCCTTTTATTTCAGGTACCTTTATAATAGGACGTGTAATCTTCCTTAGTAAGCAGTAATCATGGAGGTGTATTAATTGTGTCCCTTAAATTGCTAGTTTTGTATTTGAGCCTGGTAAGCTCTAATAATACTCAGTACAATGCTCTGTCAAGTACAACTGCATCTACTGGATGGATCCCAAAAGTTCCTTTGATCTTTTGGTTATAACCCTGGGAGCATTGAAGTGAGGATTACTGGGCATTTGTTCAATTTCCACATGCTGTTGAATTTCTTAAATGCAGCTCATTAAATTATTTTTCCATAACTTGAATTAATTGTTGCATTAGGACAACAGACTGCAGGAAGTTTGAGGCAAAAACTGTCACGGTTATATGGAGGAGAATCTAATTCAAATGGGACTTTTGATGTCTATTTTAATTTGAACTGCAGCTCAAAATCTGGGCTGCTTGTCACGACTCTTGCATTGGTTGTTCGAACCTATTTCAGATCAGGCCGGGGCTACTTGAGTATAGACTATGGGCTATATATGATTAGCACCTTGAGACTCCATTAAATCCTCCAACTCTTGGCTTTGGAGGTTATTGAACTGGTCACAATGCTATACAATGTCAGTAGACCACTGAGCTTAATCAGTCCTGTAGAGTAGTGGTTGTACATAGCACCTTTCTGACATGTGTACAAGAGATGTTCTGATATGCTAACAATCTTTTGCTAACAAGTGCAGTCAAGAGTGTTGGTATCAAACACTGTTTCGAATCCAAAATTCGATCACAAGCTGTATATGCTGCCACACACATTGTGGAGCACAGAGTGATCGGAGAACCGAGTGCTTCATAAACAGACTCCTAAAGTTGGGAAGCTGAGCCAAGTGTGAATTTGGTGCAGAAGGGGAAAGTGGTACTGCTTTTATTTATTTTTTGGTCCAGTAGCTGGTGAATGTTTTTCTTTTCGCTCTAAGCTAGGAAGCTGGTAATTGTCATTACTTTATTAAGTTAGTTACTATTTTAATAAAGATTGAATAGTCCTGGCAGGGACCGGGGGGTGTGCTGTAGCCTCAGTATGTGGGAGTTAAGGGAAAACATTGTGATCCCAGACAACAATATCTGCAGCTAGATTCTGTAGCTTGAGAAACTTTGGCTTAGAGTTGCTGAGCTGCAGACTTTGCAGAGCATCAGCAAGAAGGAGAGTTACCTGGACGCTTTGTTTCATGAGGCAGCCGTGCCCCTTGGATTAAGTAGAACTTTGAGTTGACCGACCAGTGGTCAGGGACTACGAGTCAGACAGGCCTGGGAATCCAGGATATAATGATGGAGGAACCTCGGCCCTAGATTTTGGCCAACAGCCTAAGACATTGGAGAGAGTGTGGGAAAAGATTCACAAGAATGATTCCAGGGATGGGGAACTTCAGTTATGAAGATTGGAGAAGTTAGGACTGTTCTTGGAGAAGCCGGAGAGAAGAATTGATGAAAGGTATTCAAAATCTTGAGGGGTCTGGACATAGATAGGGAGAAACTGTTCCCACTTGTGAAAGGATCAAGAAAAAGAGGGCATAGATTTAAAGTAATTGGCAAAAGAAACGGAAGTAACATGAGGAAAAATTTTGACAGCGAGTGGTTAAGGTCTGGAGTGCAGTGCCAAAGTGTGGCAGAGGCAGGTTCAATGTTGGCATTCAAGAGGGAATTGAATTATTGAAGGAAGAATGTGCAGGGGAATGGCACTAGCTTAATTGCTCATTTGGTGAGCCGGTGAAGACATGATGGGCCAACCGGCCACCTTTTATGTTGTAACAGTTTGTGATTTATGAGGGGTCCTTTTTATCTGAGAACAAGAACTACAAGGGCAAACTGACCATAGGACCATGGTACAGGATGCCATTCAAGAGGGGTGTGAGAAAAGGAATGTAGTAGTGATAGAGGACAGTTTGGTCTGGGCAATAGATATTGTTCTCTGCAGCCACCAGCAGGAATTCCAAAGGATGTACTGCCTGCCCGGTGCCAGGTTTAAAGACATCTTGCGGCTGGAGAAAGTCTTGGAATGGGAGGGGGAGCATCCCATTGTCGTGGTCCACATCATTGACCTGAAACTTAACTCTTTTTCTCTCTGTACAGATGCTGCCAGACTTGCTGAGTATTTCCAGCATTTTCTGTTTTTAAAAATTATAATTGCTTAACATCCCAAAATGGCTTACTTTTTGCAAGCTGTTATAACAACCTTGTTTAACAAGTCAAGACCTCCTGGTGAATTATTGTCTCCTGATATATGATATTGTTATGCTTTGGTCCTTGACTATTCAGAATAAATAAACTGTTTATAAGGCCATTTGAGAAATGTTTCTGGTTAACTACAGTTTTCTCTCAATGAAACCTGAGTATTCAGGCAGCTTGCCAAACTTTTGCTGTTCTTTTTTTCCCAAGTTAGCTTCTGTTTTGAGTATCTGGCACAGTATTCCTCAGTCTGTATAAATATATGCATTTTAATTGTGCATCCAACATTTTGTACTTTGTTACTTCACACCGGATTTATATTAACCTGATGTATCTGTCTTCTTTCAATAGCTCTTGACTATTTTCGTTAGTGGAAAATTAGCAGCCTATGTCAAATTCTACCAGAATAACAAAGATTTCATCGATTCACTAGGTGAGATTTCATTCCTTCAAATAATAGCAAGAATTTCTAGTTGGAAAGAATGCACTTTATTTTATTCATGGCTGGATGGTTTAGAAAGTGGACTACTTCACTCTGAATAATTGTTTTTCAAAATGTTTAAACATTCACTCCCTCCACCACCTATGTGCAGTGGCAGCAGCTGTGTGTACCATCTACGAGATGCACTGCAGCAACTCCCCAAGGCTCCTTTTGGCAGTACCTTTCAAACCCACAACCCCTACCCGCTAGAAGAACAAGGGCAGCAGTTGCACAGGAACACCATCTGCAAGTTCCCCTCCAAGCCATACGCCATTCTGACTTGGAACTGCATTGTTATTCCTTCATTGTCGCTGGGTCAAAATCCTGGAACTCCCTAACAGTACTATGGGTTACCAACATCTCTCAGACTGCAGCAGTTCAAGAAGGTGGCTTACAACCACCAACTTGAAGGCAGTTAGGAATGCACAACAAATGCTGGCCTTGCCAGTGATGCACACATCTGTGAAAGAATATCTTAAAATCACTAGCATTTTTTTTTTCTTTCATTTATGGGACGTGGGCTTCATTGGCTGGCCCAGCATTTATTGCCCGTCCCTAATTGCCCTTGCCCGTCCCTAATTGCCCTTGAGAAGGTGGTGGTGAGCTGACGCCTTGAACTGCTGCAGTCCATGTGGTGTAGGTACACACACACACTGCTGTTAGGGGGGATGGGGGGGGGGGAGGAGTTCCAGGATTTTGACCCAGCGACATTGAAGGAACAGCGATATATTCCCAAGTCAGGTGGTGAATGACTTGGAGGGGAACTTCCAGGTGGTGGTGTTCCCATCTACCTGCTGCCCTTGACCTTCTAGATGGTAGTGGTTGTAGTTTTGGAAGGTGCTGCCTAAGGAGCCTTGGTGAATTCCTGCAGTGCATCTTGTAGATGGTAAACACTGCTGCTACTGTGCGTCGGTGGTGGAGGGAGTGAATGTTTGTGGATGTGATGCCAATCAAGCAGGCTGCTTTGTCCTAGAAGGTGTCGAGCTTCTTGTGTGTTGTGGGAGCTGCACTCATCCAGTCAAGTGGGGAACATTCCATCACACTCCTGACTTGTGCCTTGTAGATGGTGAACAGGCTTTGGGGAGGCAGGAGGTGAGTTACTCACCACAGTATTTATATGGCTAGTCCAGTTCAGTTTCTGGTCAGTGGTAACCCCCAGGATGTTAGTGGGGGATTCAGTTATAGTAATGCCATTGAATGTCAAGGGGTGATGGATAATTCTCTCTTGTTGGAGATGGTCATAGACCAGCACTTGTGTATTGCGATTGTTACTTGCCACTTGTCAGCCCAAGCCTTGACATTACCCAGGTCTTGCTGCATTTAGACATGGATGCTTCAGTATCTGAGGAGTTGCAAATGGTGCTGAACATTGTCCAATCATCGGTGAACATCCCCACTTCTGACCTTTATAATGGAAGGAAGGTCATTGAAGCAGCTGAAGATGATTGGGCCGAGGACACTATCCTGAGGAACTCCTGCAGTGATGTCCTAGAGCTGAGATGACTGACATCCATCACATTTAAATAAAATGTTCAGCATTAACTTCCTGTCTTCAAATAAATTTCAAACAGATGCTTTTTTTTCTCTAAGATTCATTCCTGGGAAATGAGTGTTGCTGGCAAGGCTGGAATTTATTGCCCATCCTTAATTGTCCTGAAGATTGCGATGGGCTTTCCCTTTTTTGAACTGCTGTAAGGGGTTTGGTATATCCGGCTGGCTTGCTTGGTTTCAGAGAACAGTTGAGTCAGCCACGTTGGTGTGGTACTGGAGTCACGTGTAGGCCTGAGCTGGTTAAGAGTGGCAGGTTGGCTGCAATCATGGCTGCACTTCAAAAGTACTTATTAATTGGTTGTAAGCTGCTTTGGGATATCCTGAGGCCATGAAAGGTGGATTCATTGTAAAGGATGTTAGTGAATCGGCTGGGTTTTTATAACAATCCAGCAGCTTCATACTTGCTGAAATGTGGTTTTTATTTGCAATGATATGATTTGTATTTGATATTCTATTGATTATTAACCAGGCATCTGGCAATAGCATTTCCACTACAGTACCAGGGAATTGTGCACAATTCCCTGTTTATAAATAATAACCAGCCACCTCAGAGAAGACACTTTTAATAGGTGGCTTGAGTCCAGTATGGAGAAGGACAACACTAGTTCTGAATTCTCGGTGTGCTTGTTCTTCACTGAATCAGTAATTAATTAGTTCTCAGCTAGGCCACTGAGTGCAACTCCAGTGTGGGAGACTCACCATGATTGTACTAAAGAATACATTTCAGCTGGCCATGGGACAACACTGAGGGAGGCTGTTCAATACCCCTAGTCTCCTGTCTTCATTTTGGTTGGAATCCAAGGTGTCATCTGGAAAGTTTGAGATGGGCAAATGTTGCTATAACTATACGTTGAACAATAACTCTTAAACTTCACAAACACAGACCTACTTCCTTAGTCACTCCAAATTTATTAAATTTTGACTAAGTATGGGTTAATACTTTTGAACTGACCGTTTTGTTTAAATAATGTCCAAATTTGACATTAAACACTAGATTCATAAAAATTAATCCCAAATTGCTGCTATTGACAGCCACTTTTGAATTTAAAAAGATGCTTTTCTATAAGATGAAGAAAAGTCAACAAAAATCTTATCACCATTCTCATTGGCATTATCTCATGGAACAGTGGGGCATGGGATTGGTTTGTGATTTCTTGTGAAGAGCTCCTAATCTCAGTGCTGTTTTGGAAAGGAGGAGAACTCAGCATGAAAGGAAAGGGACTTCAACATGAGAGGGAACTTTGTAGTTGGCTTGAAATCTGAAGAGGCCATGGAACAGGTGAACCAACAATTCAAGCTTGGATGTTGGAGGGTAACTATACTGGAGAGCCTAGAACTAGGGGTCATAGTTTCAGGATAAGGAGTTGGTCATTTAGGACTGGGATAAGGAGAAATTTCTTCACGCAGGGTTGTAGGTCTTTGGAATTTTCTAGCTCAGGGCTGTAGGTGCTCACGCTTGAGTATATTCAGGTCTGAGATTTTTGGACATTAAGGCAATCAAAGAGATAGTTTGGGAAAGTGGAATTGAAGTAGATGATCAGCCCTCAGCATATTGAATGGTGGAGCAGACTTGTACTCCTGTGTTCCAGATGTTGAAGTTTTATTGGATTTCCTAAGTTTGGTGTGAGGTGGTATAAGGCACTGGGTGCATACTTTGACATGCGTACAATTGTGGTTTTATGTCATTGCCTGTGAAGGTTCAGATTATTTTTAGCCATGTCACCTGCATCAATTCACTATGCAGATTCCAGTTTTTAGATGAAGAGAAGCTAAATTTGGAGTATAAATAATACCAGTAGAAATATTACATTGGCAATGGTCCTTAAAACCACCCAAAGTAATGTGAAAAGAGCTTCATCAGAAAGTGAGAACAGCAGTAGGCCATTTGATTCCTCCAGTCTGTTCCATCATTCAGCAAGATAATGACTGATGTGTCCAGAAAGTGACATCATACTTGTTCAATGAACACCAACTCGCCACAAGTGTTGGAAACAGGAGAGGAGAAAGAGAATAGCTTCAAATTTATTTGTATCACTGGTGGGACTGAAAAATCCCACCCACCAACAGACTTTGGCCGTTCTCCAAATTTTCCAGTCTTACCCACGCCGATTCCTGTCACAGACAGGCCTGTGTTCTTATTTGTGAATGGGGTATTGCACAATTTTTCTTTTCAAAGTTTATATTCACAAAAGCCAGGTATTTTCTAGAGGGGTGCCTTAATTTACAATGCTCTAAGTTAACATTTGGCCTCCTGTTAAGCAAGTATGAATAAATAGAACAAATGTTGAAACACATTATAAAAATAAGTAATATCTTCAAATACACCATACTTTAAAAGTTAGTGGGATTCAGCAGGATGGGGGCTTGTTTGGATGGTGATATTTTTAATTGATTTGTTGACTTGCTGTAATCACAATAGTCTTCTTTATGTTGCATTTTATTAATTACATTTTGAAACATTGCTAGAAATCTTACATAATGTTTTTAGATATTGAATGAAAAAGATGGCTATTTTAAAACACTCTGCCTGTCCAGAAATCTATTGGTCATTTGGAGGTCATTTTGTTTGTGAGGTGGAATTGTACCCAGCAGTGTCCCTTGACCTGCAAAGTCTCATTATGGAGCAGTTGGGGGCGGGGGGGAGCATTGTTTTAGCATTAACCTTCTAACCTTTAAAAGTGTCAATGGCCACATTTAATGTGTGACTCCGGTTTGTTTATTTAGAGAAAGGGTTTATGTCCACCTATCATCAAGAACTATACTTGAGGGATCAGATTAAATATACATAGTTCCAACCTGTACAGAGCAAAAGATGTGTTCAGTGAATTGCTGCAGAAAACTGTTCAAAGTTTCATCATGCTCTATTCCATGAACTATCTAGTTCATCACTTAAAGCAGGGAGTGTTGGTGTCAGCAGTCTCCTTATTTACACACTGCAGGAGGGAGTGGTAATTAACACTTCAACACTCCCACAGTGCTGTGTAATTGACTGTTTAAAAGGTGCAATGATTTCTAGTGTCTTATTTGTATTAAGATGCCATTTTCATATTGCACTTGTTTTTGGATGGCAGGATTTAACAAATACAGAAATTGCTTAGTGATGCAGAATACTTTATTGCTGCATTAGGATTTTGACATAACAGTAATAAGTAAATTTATTTGGCAGAAAATGAGGTGCTTTTAAAACTTTGTACTTGAAATAATGCTATCTCTTTTAATACAGCTCATGCTTGGAAATTTAGTCTGGCAGCAAGTAAATTCTGTTTTGTTAAGATTGAGAATATTAGGGGTCAAAAATTTTTAAGGGCTCTTATTGAGGGAAAAACACCCTAGCTTAATTTTGTCAAGGGCTGCATTTTGGTTTTTGGGGCGGGGGGGTGCTCTTTTTTCAGAGATGCAAGTGCATGTTTTCAATTCCATTCATTTGGAAATATGGGCTGATTTACCAATGCATAGGGACCCAGAATAAAATTAGCGATGTCAACAGTTGAGTAATACACTGCCTGGATCTTCTGAGGAGCAGCAATCATTCTGATTGCTGCTCTGCTTAGACTTTTCCCTCACCTGGACACTGCTCCAGATATCTTGCCAGGCCTTCCAAGCCTGGCTTTACCAGAAACGTGGAGTGCAAGCATCCTTCTGGAGAGCTCCATTGCAGCACTGTAGCATTGGGGAGAAGACAGGACATGACCCCTTTTTTACAGCACTAGATGCTGTATCGTAACTTGAAAAGTCCGTATGAATGTGAGTGAATGAGTAGGTGGGGAGATGGTAGGGTGGGGGTGTCACGGGGTCAGTGTGTGAGATTGGGGTCCAATTGTGTAGTTACTAATGAGTTACACTGGTGTCTTTTCCTGTCTTAACATTTCTTGGATAACTATACAGATAAGTACATCAGAATTGTCCGAAGCCTCTGACTCTAGCTCAGAGTTGGAGACATTCGCAAAGGGTCCTGGGAAGCAGGGGAATTGTCCATTGGAAGTTGAAACTTGGCAGTTCCCACAGAGGTCAGCACATCAGGACTTGGGCAGAGTCCCGACGCATATCTAGGGTCGTACCTCTGGTTTCCAATCATCTGGAGACTGGAAGATTTGGACCAATGTTCTTTAAGGCTTGTAAATCCCAATGCGTTCGTAGTTTACATTTGAAGTTGCAGTAATCTCAGGTTCTTAGCTAATCTGTACCCTCAACACCCGTGCTTACCAAACTATTCTCCAATGTGATCCCATTCTTTCTTTTTCTTTCTCTCTCTCTCTCTCTCCCTCTCTCTCACTCTCACTCTCACTCTCTCACACGCACCCCTCCTCCCTTTCTCTCCTGTTTCTTTATTTTCATTTCATCGTGAGCTACAGATGGCTCGCTGTCTCTGGTTTGTTGCTGGGGCATTGCTAATTACTGTAACCTACACAAACTGTCGATCAAAGTGCTTCTCTCTCTTCCCCCCCCTCTCTCCCCCCCCCTCTCTCCCCCCCCCCCCCCCTTCCCTCTCTCTCTCTCTCTCTCCCCACTTCCCCCTCTCTCTCTCCTGTTTTTAAAATATAAGAAACAACACTGATTTCAAAAATGGCTGCTACGAGTCACCTGATAGCTGATAATGTAAAGTTGACCATTTTTCTGGAAAGTTTCTATGAATTACACTACAGACCTGTTGCGTGGCATTTCACACCTGGGGATGCCAAGTTCCACTTCAAACAAGGACACTCTTGAAAGGAAGGCAGTGAAGATGCTGCAAAATGCTGAACTTTGATCAGATACTCATCAGACATTCAAAACCCTGTGTGGAGGACAAAATAACCCCCATCTCCTCTTGGTTTAACTCTTGAAATGTGTCAAAAGTTTTGGTGATGCAAAGATCAAAAAATGGGATCACTTGGTCTACAACAATGAATTTAAGACATACTAATTGACTTCCCTTCTGGCAATATACAGACAGGAGTTTAAAAACTAGTTCTCCCAGCAGTAAGGGAGAACAGCCAGGAGGAGAAAGTAACATGATAGACATCTAAAAACACTGCCGAAGAAGAGCAGAACAGATCTCTGTCTCTCTGGAAGCTAAAGGGGTGTCTTCAACAAAGTGCAAAGCTGAGCAAATGGCTGCAACATTCTACACCTCAAAGTCAAGCAAAGGGTTTAATCGTATGTTCTTTTAACTTTCTATTGGACTCTAACTTTCCTATTTCTGATGTGTGTTATCGCATCTTTCTCGGGCTTAGTAACAAATGAACTTTTTCTTTGACTCGGGAAAACCTGGTTTGACTGGCTCCTTGTTAGCAAATAAATACATTTGGATTGGAAAAAGCATTTACAGGGAAGAGAAATTTTAAAACCTTTGTTGCGACCAACCGAGGGGGGCTGAATAGCAGGGGAGCTGACTCACTGCTCCTCACCTGGTTGTAACAATGTGATAACATGTAAGTTTATAAAGCCACGGGTTAATCATATTCCGCAAACTATAACTTGACCCTTCCTCCTTATTCATTGCCATTTGTTTCCATCAGGCAATTTGAAATCCTTTTGTTTCACAGTATTGCCTTACCTTATGCCATTAGCCCTCTAACTCTCTGATGGAGCTTTCAAGTGGAGCTGCATTGGTCAATAGGCCAATCCTTGTCTGGCATTGTAGGCTTAACATTTCCTCTGGGCCCATTGCACAGGCATCTGCATTTTTTTCCTGCAGTTTGTCTGCCTCTCTTCACGGGTAACATTGCTGTTGAACTGCTCAAGTTTGACCTGACTCATTCTTTTGGATGAGGCTATACAGTACATTTTTTTGTCCATGTGATTTGTCCTGTCATAGCCATTTTATATACAATTGTTTGTCCAAGTACATAAGCCAATACAATGAGCAGCAGTGATCCCTGCCGTTCTATATGCTTCGGAGACTTGGATGAGCTTCAGGCATTTCAAAGCACGAGAGAAGTACCATTTAGCGGTGCCTTCACAAGATCCTTCAAATCCAGTGGCAAGAAAAACGGTCCAATATCAGCATCCTCTCCCAAGCCAATTTTCCCTGCAGTGAGGCACTAATTACTCAAAACCAGCTCTGCTGGGGTGGGGCATGTCATTTGTATGCCTGACACCAGACTCTGGAAGCAACTGTTCTACCTGAAACTAGGTTGTGCCAGGAGACTCCCAGGAGGACAGCAAAATGCTTTAGGAATGTCCTGAAAGCATCCCTAATGAGATCATGTACCCACCAACTCATGGGAGATCCTGGCTTGTGGCAAACCAAAATGGAGAAGGCTCATTTAGAAAGGCACCAGACTTATTTAGAGACATCGGGAATGTGCAGTGGCGAAGTCAAGGTATTGGAGGGGGCGGGGGAAGCACACAAACCTCCAAACAACCCATCTGTCCAATCTTTCGAGCACTACCTGCCCCAAATGTGGCATTCTGCAGATCATGCATTGCACGTATCAGCCATTTCACAACCTATCGAATCAGAGTATAAGCAACTCATCTTCAGTCCCGAGGGACTGCCTAAGAAGATTTAGAAAATTAAATGGGGGGGTGGTGGGGTTATGGGAAAAAGACAGAATGCAAGCATTTATTTTAATGGGAGATTATAATGGAGAGGATAATAGAGGTCTGCTGAGTAATTACCTGGTAATTATTCAGCCAAGTAGTCAGCAAAACCACATCTATGAACTACTGCCTTCTCACTGGCAATTACGGTCCTTTTTAAAAATTTAATATTGTATAAACTGAGTGCAATAGAGATGATGTGAAACAGATGAGAAGCTGCTAAGTAAAGGTAAGACAAAGGCAGATGCAATCACACATTGCACCCTTGAACTGTTAC
This sequence comes from Cetorhinus maximus, assembly GCF_964194155.1. Classification (NCBI taxonomy): domain Eukaryota; kingdom Metazoa; phylum Chordata; class Chondrichthyes; order Lamniformes; family Cetorhinidae; genus Cetorhinus; species Cetorhinus maximus. The sequence goes on from NC_135887.1 coordinate 118,642,029, forward strand.
ATTACCATGTTATATGCCAGGTTTTATTTCCACATTGAACCTGCTGTGGGAAAGACCTGGCTGAAAAGTGATTTGCACCTGACACTAATTTGGGCAGTTGCTTTTCTTGATTTCTTGTATTAAACACATTCCTGTAGTTTCCTACAAACATTTAGTAACCAGGCATTAGTGTTTATAAAACAAATAAGTGTGAAATGAAGTGAAAGCTGGGGTTAGTCATCCCAGCTCATCATCTTTGGCTCTTGTTAGCTTGCTTTAAATCTAACTTAGTGTTTCCTCCTTCTGAGCCTGAGCACTGCAGCAGTTTGAATAAACAGTTATTCAAAATATGTGACTCTGCTGAGTGAGATACTTTGTTGCATCTCAAAAGTGTACAGGTTCCTGTTGTAATTGTGTTGTTGGGGTATTCCAGTGTGAACTACACAGCTTGCTTGGTTCTTCGCACGTCTGGAGATAGGAGAGAGAGTGTCTAGAAACTCTGCTATTGTGTTCACCAATTTAACGTACCCGTGTGAGGCTGTCAGAAGGGTCTTGAGTTTCTGAAATACTGCTTGTATTCTTGTGTACAAACAGGACTTTAACTGGAGATTTACAGTTCTGAATTAACATTTTACAATGTTTACTCGAGATAAAATAAAAGGACAGTCTAATATTTATGGATCACTAATGCATTGGAAGTGCAGGATGGAGTTTTGCAGGGTATCTCCAACAGGCGGCATGATTCCTGAAGTCATAATTTGCCTTTATTAATGTTGACAAGATAGGCCAAAAGTAACAATCTTTTGTCAACTGCTTTGCCCTAACACATGTACCCTTTCAATAAACCTAGTCTCATCACCACCCTGCTTAAAGTTCATCAGTATCTCATTTGCATTTGTTAATTAGGAGTAGTGTGTGCTAATTGATTTTTTGTGTAATTTTCCATTAAGTCACATTAGCTAGAGTTTTGCCCTAGTGTACCTCATTCAAGTGAATTATGTTTTTCACTTCTGTTGCCATTGCCTCATCAAACAATGCAGTAGTGTTAATTAAAATTTGAACACTGGCTGTAACATTACGCAGGACTTGCATACAAGGTTTGCTTTCTGTTCTATGAAGAAAAAGTTTTGAGATTGCTCCTTAATCATTTTGTTTTTTTATGGATCTAATCTGCAATCATTACTGGTTTCAATTTATTTTGTAAAAATATTGAACTTAGTATGTGTAATGTAGTTCAATAAATCCCTTTTTTAGTTTAGACTTGATGTTATTTGGTGTAATCCATGCCCCAGTGCTTGCTGATTTACTGTATAATTTAGTCAAATCAAGTAAATAACAAAAAATAAGACTTCATATGGTTCAGAACTTTGACATTGTAATGGTTAAGTAGAAACTTTTCAGAGTTGCCAAATTCATGCAATTATAAATATGGCAATGAATACTGGAAGCAACAACCTAACTTTTTATTGATTGCAGGACTTTGTCATGAACAAAACACAGCAAAGATGAGGCTCTTAACCTTGATGGGAATGGCAGTAGACAACAAGGAGGTTTCCTTTGACACTCTTCAGCAGGAACTTCAGATTGCTGAGGATGATGTTGAAGCATTTGTTATTGATGGTAAGCAAAGTGAACAAATTCACTGAATTTACTAATAAAAATGTATACCATATAATTGGCAGGGACTACAAATTTACTGAAACGTTAAAGTGTAATAATACTCGAGGCATGTTGAATGTAGTGCACTGCTACCTTCCCTACCCTTTTTGGACCCTGGAGTTTTATTACTCTTGGGCATTTTTGCCAGCAAGTGAATTGAGCTGGATATTGGTATATTTGTAGACCTGGCACCTCCGGTGAGCTGCTTGCTAATGAAAATGTGGAACCTCCCATTCCAGGTAGAGGAAATTAAACATGATTTTTCAGATCAAGTCTTTCCCTATCTGGCCTGTTCCTTTTGATTCTCTCTGCAATCATACTTCGTTTTGAAACCATTCCAGGATACAGTGAATTTGCCTGTCTTGAGAGGGAGGATAAATTGTTTAAGGAATGGTTAATTTCCAGACAAACATACAGAGCAGATCACTCTTGACGCAGTGTTGATGGTTATCCATGGAGATGTCTGAACTGGATCATTCTGATTCGGGAGGATAGTGTTTGTCAGAAGAGGGCCTAAATAACCAAATAAATTTCTGTTTAAGTCTTCGAAAACCATAGTAACATGCTGAAACTAGAACACCATATTTTTTGTTACTGCAGTATTTTATTTAATCTGATTTTATTTGCTAGCATTAAACATTAGATATTTGCAATGAAAATTAATAATGTGATAGTCTTAGGTTAAAAGCTGCACTCCTGGCGATAAATAATATAAACTTGAGGATTCACAATTCTGGTTCAGGATTGTAGTGCTCCAATAAATCACTTAATGGCAGTTATAAAGTAACCAAACGTCAAAAAAATTCTTGTCATTGATAAATTGATGGCAATTGACTTGTTGTCATAAGGAACAAAAGGATTTCAGTTTGTATATTGCAGATTTAAAGGCTTAGTCTTGTGTTTCACAGTAGAATTCTGTGCTCAAATCTTAAAATAATTTGTCTTTTTTTGTGTGAACAGACGGCCTGCAGTTTTAATTGTTCATTTTTATATGGCATCATAAACACAGGATGTGTTTTGGTAGAGATGAGGTTCCACAAATAGACAGGATATTGCTTTTAAAATGTTGGCAAGGGGTTTACAAAATATTTTATCTCAATGTCAAGTTGTTTTCCTATTCTTAACTGTTTTGGTGATTTGTTTTGTTTTTAGAGTTTTACATAATTGTATAAAAATTAAATTGTAATGTTTAACATAGATCCTTGGAAAGCATCGCAAACTTATTTCTGAGCAACAAAACTTCCGATTAAGTTTTTATTATTTTTATCTTTTTGTGTTAAGTTTAATCTAGGTAAAAGAGAAACCTTGAGATGTGAGATCAGGCACTATATAAAACAAACAGCCTAAAGAATGAATTAGATTTTGCAGTTGTGCTTGAGCTATCCTTCACTAATGGTTTGAAAATATTTCCCATTGAGTATCTCTTTCTACACATGGAAAGCTTTTTTGATAAATTCTAACCTTGAAGGATGCATTAAAACCTGAGTCAGTGGGGCTGTATCTCACTGTGTTGTGGAAGTATGCTCCCCATTTTAAATCCTCCTTTGAGAATGAGCAATTTTATCAGAGTGGTGAGTCATAGCCCTAGGATAATAAGAATTTATCTCAAGTCATTTACAAAAGATTGCTTTTACCAAAAAAGTTACCTATAGCATTAAAATGCTGTGTTTCTACTTTAGTACCATATTCACTAAAGTGTTGATTTTAAAAAAAAAAAATCCCAGTTCTTAGTCCCCCTGTTGAGAGATGCTTGGATTATTTTTAACTTGAGGCCAAGATTTTATTTTTAAAAAACACTATTTATTGTCCAAATGCCTTTTGGGTAAACAAGGTTTATTGTATATTCACTACTGCTATTTGCAAATGAATGCAAGAATATTTTCAGAAGTTAACTTTACAAATCAAATGTATTTTTAAAAAATTAAATTTTCCAGCTGTTCGGACAAAGATGGTATACTGCAAAATTGATCAAACACAACGCAAAGTAGTTGTAAGGTAAGTCCATTTTAATCCAAATACTAAATTAATTCTGAATGAAATAAAAAATGTTAATTGTACTTGGCTATACCTAGCTGCTGCTGTGTAAATGATCATGATTTGGATAAGCTGCATATCAGGAATCTTAGTCCTTGGTTACTTAAGGCCACATTTCATTCCAATAAGACAATAATTTGTTTGAGTTGCTATCTGTATGATTTGAGGCCAAGTCTGCAGGAATGAGCTATATAAAACACAAGTCTGGTATGTTTATGAAGAAGACTAGCAGCATCTATTGGCTGAAAATTTGAAACTCCTTTTGTGCAATTACATCAAAAATTTAACTAGAAACTTTTAAAGATAAACCTTTGAAAAATGAGGAGTCTAGTGCTCATCTGTTTGGAATTTAAACCGTATTCTTCCTCTGTTTATTTTATACACAATCTCAAAACAAGCTTTAATTTAACTTAGCATCCAACTTGAGGCATATTCCTTTCATAAGATGCAGCCTTTTGTTTGGTCCATATCTAAACAGACAATTACTTTGTATATTTTGTGTAGGAAAATACAACATCTGTTGCATGCACAGCAAGATCAAGCAGCAAGGAGATGATTGACAAGTTAGGTATTAGTCAATAGATGAATGAATGTTGACCAGGAGACTCCCTGCATTTCCTTGAAAAAGTGCCATGGGATCTTTAATGCCCACCAGAACAGATAGACGGAGTGCCCTTAGAACAGTACCACCAAAAATTGAGTACACCCTCAATGCACCAGAGTATCAGCATAGATTGTAATTAACTCTTGCAGTGAGATTTCAAGGCAAAGGACCTATTTAGCATGGTTGAAAGAGAACAGTCTTTGTGTGTGTCAACATACACTGAATGAAAGTGATCTTGAGCCAGGCTTTACTCTCAAACCTTTACTTGTAGAACATTACAGAAATGTAAAATAATCAACAAAATGTAGTTAACTGTTTTTCCCCTTTTCATTATAGTCACACCACACACAGAACCTTTGGGAAACAGCAATGGCAGCAGTTGTATGATAGCCTTAACTCCTGGAAACAGAACTTGAACCAAGTGCGGAACAGCCTCCTCAGCATTTCCACCACATAAAGTCCAGTAAAATGTCTGGACTTGCCATATTTTAAAGTCATTGTCAGGATAAAGTTTGTTTCTTAAAAAAAAACTAAACAGCTATCTGAGTAAGGATCATGGCTGTTATTCTGTGGAATAATTTGTATGATCCAACTATCTAATTAAAACAGTATGCTTTACTTGTGGTTGTTTTTCTTTATTTGTCTGGCAGCACAGTGTTATCCTTAATGTTTGTGTAAAACTGAAACAAATCTAAATTGCATCTGAAATATTCAACCATAACATGTCTATTCACTAACGAGAACACCTATTAAAAAAATTGGCTTCCTAGGTGGAGGTTTAATAGTGAAAAGTACACAAACAGAATACACATCAAGTTGGTGTTATCTTGGTTATACTCTCAACTCCGCTATTGTCAGCTTTCCTTTTCCGTGTGTGCTTGAGCCGGTCCAAACTGAGAAACCTCTCAATTTTACTAATCTGTCCTTTAATGATGGAATACTGAGAATCACATTCCTCCTCAAACAACTCTTGAGTGGCAGGCATAGTGTTGGATATGGAAACCTCTGGCAGCTTAGTCTCTGGTGACTGAGGATCAAAGTATGATTGGGAGCAGGAAGTGGAGGAAGATCCTGTAAACTGTCCCTGATATTTCATTGAAGCAGGTGAATGAGGAATCTTGAAACTTTTGCTGGAGGATGAACATGGTTTTTCCTAGATGTAACAGACAAGTATTGTAATAAAACTCATCAAAATTCTCACAGTAGGCTAATAATCTTGGGCTTTACTCCCTTGTAGATTGCGGCTTGAGATCTAGCATGGTTTTACTGCGTGAAGCTTTCTTTAACAGTTGCACTAATAATCATCAGAACTTTTGTCCACAGTCAATCATGACTCTTAACGAGTCAATGAATGACACACCAGCTTGGGATTGGAATCCAACTCACTTGGACAACTTCCATATGGGGCAGGGGATTGGCAGTGTTTGATTTTGTGTGCATATTATCAAGAGGAAGCCCCTCACATCCATAGGTAACATGAAATACAGGCACACTGTTCACAACTGTTCATCCATTAAAATACATGAATGTAAACTCATGGATAGTGTACCTGCAATCTCCCACTGTGGTTGAGAATAACATAATTTGAATTTTTCAATTGAAACAGTTGCAACAGTGAAAGAGGATTAGGAGAATTTCCACCTCATAAGTGAAATGGTTTGTACTCTTATGGTGAAAAGTCCTAATGAATTTAATTTGGTAAATTTATCAAATGGTTTACCTCACAGGTTAAAATGTGGACTTCTGAATTGGACAATTTTTGGGGACAATAAGTTCCCCACTTCAGATTCTCAGCTCAGTTCTTGGCTGTGAATAGATAATTAGTTTCTGACTACAAGTGCTGCACCCTCGTGTAGACAATAAAGATCATTCAGATAGGGTTTAAAAACAAGGACATTCTTAGAAAATTGTCTTTCTAATGTAAAGAGAATGTATTGTATTCATACTGTGGCCATAGGTTGAGCTCATTTCGGATTTTAGGATTTACTCCTTCAAGAGGAGTATGGTTAGATATGAAATAGAAGGATAAGTTGGTGGCTTCCGAAAAGCTCTTAGTGCCTCAGATAATAAAAATAACAAACAACCTGGAAAACTATTCACTTCAAAATAGCTGAAGATACATGGTGCTTTTGGTTATGTTTGGCAATGGTTATTCCAGTAAGCAATTCAAGCCTTCGAACTTTTTTTTCCGGAGTGGCTTTTATAACCCATCAATATCTTTGCCAAAGTGGTCGATGGTTTTTGGGCATTGCCAATACATTGCAACAAATCTCCACAGGCAAGTATTAAATCTGAAGCCATAAGTTATGGATAAGGAAATGACTCCAGCCGTTACACCATGATATTGGCACAGTAGTACTGTCACTGGACTGGTAATCCAGATACCCAGGGTGATGCTTTGGGGACCTGCAGATGGTAGAATTTGAATTCAATAAATATCTTGAATTAAAAGTCTAATGATGACCATGAAACCATTGTCGATTGTTGTAAAAACTCATCTGCTTCACTAGTGTCCTTTAGGCTCAAAGCTGGATGGCCTTATCAACTGCCAGATGCAGTAACGTGAATATGACAAAGGTCGTTAAACCACGAGATACTCAGGAGTTCCAATGTGGATAAAATGAATACACACTTACTATTTGTGGGAGTTCTTCCATTGCAAAGTACTTGTGCTCCAGAATTGGCCGCACCCCTAGCCTAGCCAAGCTGTTCCAGTACAGCTACTACACTGGCATCTACCTGCCTATGTGGAAAATTATCCAGGTATGTCCTGTACACAAAAAGCAGGACAAATCCAACCTGGCCAATTACCACTCTCAATCATCAGTAAAATAGTGGAAGGGGTCATCAACAGTGCTATCAAGCAGCACTTGCTTAGCAATAACCTGCTCACTGATGCCCAGTTTGGGTTCCACCAGGGCCACTTGGCTCCTTACCTCATCACAGCCTTGGTTCAAACATGGACAAAAGAACTGAACTGCAGAGGTGAGAGTGACTGCCCTTGACATCAAGGCAGCAGTTGACAGAGTGTGGCATCAAGGAGCCCTAGCAAAACTGGAGTCAATGGGAATCAGGGGATAATTCTCCACTGGTTGGAGTCATACCTAGCACAAAGGAAGATGGTTGTGGGAGGTCAGTCATCTCAGCTCCAGGACATCACTGCAGGAGTTCCTCAGCCCAACCATCTTCAGCTGCTTCATCAATGACCTTCCATCATAAGGTCAGAAGTAGGGATGTTCATTGATGGTTGCACGATATTCAGCACCATTTGTGACGACTCAGATACTGAAGCAGTCCATGTCCAAATGCAGCAAGACCCGGACAGTATCCAGGCTTGGGCTGACAATGGCAAGTAACATTTGTGCCCCACAAGTGTCAGGCAATGACCATCTCCAACAAGAGAGACTCCAATCATTGTCCCTTGATGTTCGATGGCATTACCATCACTGAATCCCCCCACTATCAACATCCTGGGGGTTACCATTGATCAGAAACTGAACTGGACTAGTCCTATAAATACTGTGACTACAAGATGAGGTCAGAGGCTAGGAATCATGCTATAAGTAACTCATCTGACTCCCCAAAGCCTGCCCACCATCTGCAAGACACAAGTCAGGAGTGTGATGGAATACTCCCAACTTGCCTGGATGAGTGCAGCTCCTACAACACTCAAGAAGCTTGACACCATCCAGGACAAAGCAACCCGCTTGATTGGCACCGCATCCACAAACATTCACTCCCTCCACCACCGAGGCACAGTAACAGCAGTGTGTACCGTCTATAAGATGCACTGCAGGAATTCACCAAGGCCCCTTCGACAGCATCTTCCAAACCCACTACCATCTAGAAGGACAAGGGCAACAAACAGATGGGAACACCACCACCTAGAAGTTCCCTTACACTCACCATCCTGACTTGGAAATATATCACCATTCCTTCAGTGTCGCTGGGTCAAAATCCTGGAACTCCCTTCCTAACAGCACTGCGGGTGTACCTGCACCACGGACTGCAGTGGTTCAAGAAGGCAGCTCACCACCACCTTCTCAAGGGCAACTAGGGAAGGGCAATAAATGCTGGCCCAGCCAGCGAAGCCCACATCCCGTGAATGAATAAAAAAAACGGGTGCCTGAAATTTCCTCTGAACCTGTGTAAGTATATAAAGCAGTGTACTTCAAAATTATGAACAACTTGACTATTCACCTTTAAGGATCACTGAGTGATCTGGTGCCAAAGTGTAGTTGCAATAATTATTCATTAAGTACCTTAACATAGTCATACTGTTACAAGTCACTGGGTGCTTTCCTACAAGAGAATAGAAATCGGTTGATCCTCCCCACGCACTTTCTGGACAGCTATAAAGCAGCAGTGATGGAAGCCAGGGAGCAAATTGCATTCCACCCTCAGATGAGTATGAATAAAGTAATGTATAGAAAGACCTAGAAAAGGGGCAGGGAAAGTAAATCTGAATATGAGAATGGGAAATGCAAACATTGATTCTACAGAGAAAGAGGTAAAATGTTACAGGGATTTTGAAAATCTCATTTAAATGAAGGGTAGAACTGACAGGATTTAGATAAGAGGGTCGAGAACTCAGCTAAATGTTCTTTTCATGGTTTGAAGTAGAAGCATGGTAATTCAACTACATTCTTCTAATTTATTAGATAGTTGCAGTCTAAGTCTTCTACATCACAATATGGATTTTAATCATGCTTATCTCAGTAGTATATGAATGAAGCCAATCCACCGCCAGCACACCATGGCTACCATACGTAATACCTATAGGATGCACTGAAGCAACTCCTAAGTCCGTGACCTCCACCACCTAGAAGGACAAGGACAGCTGGTACATGAGAACACCATCAACTCTAGATTTGCTTCCAAGTCACAAACCATCCGGACTTGACAAGTATCACCGTTTTCTTTAGGGTCAAAATCCTGGAAATCCCTATCTAACAAGGGACAACTTTGCCTCATGGACAGCAACAGTTCAACGCGGCACCACAACCACCTTCAGGATGTGGTCACCCATATCCTGAGAATTCATTTAAAAAATAGGAATTTAGAGGCCCCATGTTATGAAAGAGACCTGTTCAGTGTTCTCTGTTCTTCTTAAAGAAAAGCTAATGTAAAAACGATGTACTCGGCTTAAGAGAAGAATGGTTTAGAATTTTTTGGGTAAATTAGACCCAGGGCAATGATGTAGGGGGAATTATTTTTACCTTTCTGTTAAAGGTTTGGTGTGAAAGCCATCAGTTAGCAAGGGGTGATAAGAATAGATTCAGGGGAGAAACTGTTGCCACTGCCAGGAGGGTTGGTAACCAGCAAACACATATAAAATCATTGGCAAAAATTGCAGACAGAGATGCTTTTACTCATCAAATTGTTATAATTTGGAATATATCGCCTGAAAGGATGGTGAAGCTTTCAAAAGGGAATTGGATCTTTACTTAAAAAGAAAATATTTTCAGGGCTATGAGAAAGAACAGAGTAATGGGACTAAATGGATTGTCTTTTCAGAGAGCTGGCCCAGGCATGATGGGCCAAATGGCCTCCTGTGCTGTAAGATTCTATGATTCCAAGGATGCTAATGTTTAAATTGAGATTAGAGTTACATTCTCATAGGTTTTCTAGGAAGATCTCATTGTTATTATTTTAACCTAGGTGAGGTTGATATAGAATTACAACGGAAGTGAATTAATAAAGCATGCAGTCTCCTATGGCCTCAGTTATAAACAGACAGTAAAACATTCAGAATTTTTATGAAAGTGGGGGAGGTAGTTCCATAGAGAGGCAAAGTGGCCAATACAGATTTAAAAGGAAATAATAAGAACTCTCTGATGATAATGGGGAACAATAAATAAACATAGATAGTGCAGAGACTATTGTGAATAGAAAAACTCACGGTAGACATCCAAAAAGAAATGTAATACTAACTGTAAAACTTTACCTATGACTGGTTTTGCATTTCACTATAAGGATAAAAAGAGAGACAAACTCAGACCAAAAACAGAAGGGGTGGAGGAGGGAATTAATGTTGAAGTACCATAGCTAGGTATTTATCGAGTCTGGAAACTAATAGAATGTGCCAGAACATGAACTTATATCTGATGGACAAGATGAGGATTCTGAGGAAGATGGAAAGTTAAAATAAAGATTTTAAAGCAATGGGAAAAGGCAGATCCTTAGTTATCCAAAGAATCAGCACAGCGGCATTAATACTGTCAGTGCAGCATCTAAGAAGTGACAGTAGCATGCAGCAGTTTGGGTTATATCTAGGATAAATTCTGAGTATCTGATGGACAGAAGAGAAGTTACCTCCAATGATATTTAGTCTGGACAAGCCACGTCGGGATGCCCTCCATTTTTAATTTCTCTTGAGCTCTTTTTAAGTATTAAGTATAATAGTACACCAGCCAGATTTGAAATTGCAGACTAATTTTTCAAACTGTTCAGCTCTCAAAATGGTACTGTGATCAAACTAGCAAAACAAAGTCAAATTGAATTTGTGGGCATAACGTGATCTGGGCTGTGTGTGTGCAGGGAACGCATTGTAACGAGAAAAATTAATCAAACATTAAAAAAATACACTTACAAGGAAGCTGGCATGTTTTACTGTGCACAGTCTGCAAAACGAAAACTGAATATGATGGTAACGCCTTCAGACCTCACCATAATCATACAAAGCAAATATTGTCCCTTATAATGAATGTGAACAATTTTGATATATTGCGGAAATAACTAGTTACATCATTAAGTCAAAGGAATACATTTTAGAAACCAGTTCGTTTGAGATTCTATGCTGGCCCTGTTGAAAATAATACTCCAGGGGTTATTCATAAGTAGGTTAACATCAATGGAAGGGAATGTATCTTCAACTTGTCTCTTTTAGAGGGGACCATACGAATGTTGCCACTTTTTTGCCATTAAATAATCAAAGTGCAACCTCTCGACTTCTCCAACATTGATGCTTGTTACAGTTTTCCTGTCAAGAGAGTGTCATCTTTACAATCATATTAACCTTCACTGTATTGATGTCAAATTTCCTGATTTGATTAGTTCTATGTGATCAATTGCACCTGTGTGCCTCAATAACAATTCCTCCAATTCTTTTCAGCATCTATTTCATTTACAAAAGCTATCTTGCGTAATCCCTTAGCCTTAAAATAATGTTTAACAGCTAATAATATCCTCAAAACAAGTCCACATCCATTGTAGTTGCTATTCAAAAAGATGTGCTGGCACCTTTAATCTCCATTCATAAATGCTGGATTCCTTATTCTGAATCTGAAAGCATTCTGACAATTCTTTTTCAGCATTCATTTCAAGATCAAATTATAAATCAACAAGTCTTTTACCATTTCAATAATAAAAGAAAGAATTTATGTAACATATTTCACATCTCACGACAACCCATAAGCAGTGAAGTACTTTTGAGATGCAGCATTGTTGCAATACAACCAAACATTAGAAATACAAAGTAAGACTGGTATATCTTAAATAAATTAACATGACAGAACTGCAACACCATATGTAGTAGGCACATGCTGGACTGGATTTCTAAGCTTAAAAACAAGTGGGATCTCGACCATCCCCTCATTAGTTACCTCAGTATCACACTGACATAGGTCACAAACATAGGTTTGCCAGCCAAAGGGTGCTCACATCGTTAGCATAGTCTCTACCTTCAAGGTCCACAAACCCTATTCCATCATTACTAAATTGCTGAAGTTCGATAGATATTGCTTCAATCAAGAATCATTTGTCACAGTCATGCTCTCACCAGTCAAAGAGGTATCTGTACGGGATCTTTTACTGTCCACAGCCACTTAATATACTGAGCAAGGCTCTAACATGTTGCTGGTGGAACCAGACCTGATAGAACTGCACCTCACAAGGAGACAAGTCTTTCAGGGCTCAAAGTTTTTTCCAACCTGGTTAGAGTTGTTAGAAGAGTTGATCTGCTGTGGTTCTCATCTCTTTTCAGTCACGTATGTTATTTATATCCTAAAATAGATCTCCTTAAGTGTTGCTCATAATGGTTCAAGCATGCACTGTTTTATGATGGCAGGTTGGCAGGTTACAGTTCCCTAAGGTGGAGCTATATGTAAAATGGCCCATTCTTTTAAGGTCACAAGGTCTAGTTAATGTGAATTTATTTGTCCTGGGATCAGCAGAAGCTAATTGTTTCTCTGTAGATTAGCAGCTGCTTGTGAATATCCAGTTGCCCGTGGTTTAACAAACAAACTGGAAATAAGTAGCGTTTTTTAATACATTTGACACTTTGAAATGTAATGGATGAATATTTCATGCAATACTTTTTTGATATGTAAAACATCTGAATTTGTTAAGGTATTTTCCAAACTATATTCTCCTGCCATGGCACTTTGAGAGCTATAGTCTTGTATTTTTGAATATTTTTTTTAAATTAAATTTTCCTTGGTAATTAATGCTTTGTACCGGATAGACTGCATACCACCTTTCCCCCTTTCTTCCAGCCTTGTTGGTGGACCAGACATAGCCTTGTTGATGTATACAGTATCCCCATTTCTATATTCTATTTCTTTCTATATCACCTAAAATATGGTGCCAATGTACTTCGCAATATTTCTGAAACCCATCTGTGTCATAAATTGTCTGTTTGCATATAAAATTGCACATTCCTCTCAAATTAGCTCACCAAAGGTTTGGAATGATGTTTTAAAATCTACTTACCTGCTCTGGAGGCTGTGAAAAATCAGAAAATGTCTGTGCTGTCGCATTCCACTCCACATTGGAATTTCTCTTGGGGTAAAGAGGAACACTGGAGGTATTAAAAGTGTCATTCAACCTTTTAGCACTGGGAGAATCTGAGTGACAGAGAGGAAATGGTTACGACTACACTCAATGTGCTAAACTTTGAAATTCCCCAGATGCTAATTTTGAAGTCATTGGACTGCTAGTTTGTATCTGACCTTGAGAATTATGGCTATCACTTCACTGTTCATCCATTCACTAGACAATTTCCTATTCTAATGTAGGCTTTGATCTTATATTGCCTCAGAGAACTGAAAAATCATTTGAAATTTTTTTCAAAATGTATCTTTCCTTGACAAATACCAGAATATTCTAGTATACTTAAGTGGTGCTAATTACTAGGGAAAAACAAATACAAGTTTGTGAAACAAAATTGCCCACATTTCACCTTATTTGGTCTCAGAGGTGCTACTTAAGTTATTTCTACTGGGGACAGTTTCCTGTCAGAGGTAAAGAGTACTACGCTCATAGAGTTCATGTCTGTGTTTGCACTTAATCACACAGGCTCTGATAAATTGATCATGTGAGACTGTAAGTCACCTTTTATTGGTTAGTGATGGAGAAACCCATGTGACCAATACATTTCAGGCCTTTGAGAGGAAGCCAGTTTGGAAGATGGAGCTGGTTGCTTACTTCACAGAGGACACTGGATAAATGGAAGTGGATTACAAGACAGTAGTCTACTTAAAGGATTCAAACAATACCGAACTACAAGAGTAAAATGCAACATATTTTGTCATTTATTTTTACCTTGAGATTCACCAGTACAACTAGCCCAATTTCCCATGGCTTTGCTCCTGGGTAGTCTGGATTCAGGAGCATGGTTGTAATGGCTGCTAATCTAACCTATCAGTTACCTCATGTAGGGTGAATGGATCTAACAATGGGAAGCAGAAGGATGAAAGGTCTTGACAATGCACAATGAATTAAAGGACAGGTTAGAAAGAAAGCCTTTATACAGAAGGTAGTGAGAATTTGGAATTCTCTGGCCTAAACCATTACTGAAGTGTTCTTCCTTAAAGAGAGAATTAAATAACTGAATGAGAAAAGTACTATTAAAAGATATGAACAAGTAGAAGAATGGGACTGGGCTATAGGTGATTCACATGAAGGGATACCAGAGGTTTAGCAGGTCTGGCAATATCTGTGGAGAGGGAAACAGAGTTAACATTTCAGGTCAATGACCTTTCCTTAAAGTTCTGTTGAAAAGTCACTGGCCTGAAATGTTGAATGGAATTTGGGAGCCAAAAAATCGGTAACCCGCTGGCGTAAAAATAGTTTGTGATTCTCCTGGTGGCAGGTTGGGTATCTCGCTGACTAGTGGCATGAACACCATTTGCATTCATTACCTTCTCATGAGTGCTCATTCAATTAACTTTTTGCAGGAATCACGTGCCGCCTTCCAATCTTTCCAGTAGGAAATCACGTCGGTCTGAATCTCATTTGAAAAGGAGTGGCGTGCACAGGTCGGACATCACTTCACTTGCGACTTCAAGGTGAGTGCAACATACATAGCCTACCTGCCACAGCGCCGCACCGGTCTCATTGTGATGCCAGTGGAACTGCTGGGGCTGTAGGGTTGGTCTGCTCCCGGTGGGTGCTTCCATAGTCGCAAGGGCACCACTGTGCAGTGGTACTCAGGTACAGCTCAACTTTCAGACAGAGACCAATATTGCAACCGGGAAAGGGAGACTTTGCAAGGTGTTGAGGGGGGGGGAAAGGGGAACATAAGGGAGATGGAAGGGAAGGAGGGCTTTGCAAGGGGTTGGGGGGGGGGCAGAAGGGATGGTAGGCGGGGGCAGGAAGGCTTTGGAAGGGGATAGAGGTGGAGAAGGAATGATGGAAGGCAGAGGGGAGACTGTGGGGTGGGAAGCTGAAGCCCCACAAAGTAAACTGAAATACTGACAAACAAGGGGCTGAATGGGGTACCACATGTATGGGAGGGGATGCACGCAGACTCTGGAAAGTGTGGAGGGGGAGGTTGTTAGTGTGGCACAAGAGGGATGGGTCTCACGGAGACTCATAAGGTGGGGGGAGTGGTTGTTGGGAAGGGAGACAGTGTAGTCTTCAGTCATGAGAGTAATAGGGAACTCTCTGAAAGTCAAAGTCCTTGCTCTGGGACTTGCAGTCAGGAATCTGAGGGTAGAGACACTCCAGGGGCTCAGTGGGAAGAAGTCAGAGAGTTGAGACAGTCCTGGGGTGCAGTGGGCCATTACAGGGTTCTTCAATTGGAGCATGGTGTACTCGAGCTCCAGGGGGGGGCAAGGGCTGTGAGCTCAATACGAATAATGCAGGTGTGCAGGGCTGTTTCACAATCACTGTCCATGGGCTTGTCTGTCTCTGTACTGAGCTACAGATGGAATGGTTATGGTTATGGAAGGCATCTGCAGCCTGCATTTGGGGAATACATAATAAAGGGGGTGGGTATGTGAAGCTTTCCTGGGGGGGGGGTTCTCCTTGGTAGGTCATAGTGCACACTGCCTCTAGATGGAGAGGGTAGAGGTCCACATGGGGCATGGGCACATCAGTAGTGATGGTTTCGGCGGGGAGCACTGTTGGGATGTTGATGACAACAACAATGGGATCCAGTAATACTGGGGGAGGCTGGAGAATAACAGGGAGGGAGCTCTACCTTCACATTATAAGGTTTTAGGTAGGCTTCTGGATGTGGACAGTGAGAGAAAGAGTGTTGAAACTGGTCTCGAAATAGTAGTGCAGAATGACCATCTTGCTCTATCAGAGTTATGGCAGAGTTATAAATCGAAAGTAGAAGCAATTTTGAACGGGAGAGATCTGAGGCAGTGTGGGAGGAGCGCACTACTGAACTAAGGGGCCCTTTCTGGGAGTGCCCTCTAACGTTGGTGCCACAAGGGTAAACTGGAGTCTGATTAGAAGAAAGAAGGAAGACCTCCTTGTGAAGATAGCCATTGGAAGCCAATGCCTTTAT
The DNA here is from genome assembly GCF_964194155.1 of Cetorhinus maximus. NCBI lineage: Eukaryota > Metazoa > Chordata > Chondrichthyes > Lamniformes > Cetorhinidae > Cetorhinus > Cetorhinus maximus. The sequence goes on from NC_135887.1 coordinate 118,658,045, forward strand.
CAGCGCTGTAACGGGGATATTCAGGAGTCAATGGCTAAATATCTCAGTCGCTACATCTCAACATTAACACATAGGAACGTGAAATTTGGGAACGCAGGCAACTGTTAAGGAGGCACAGGTGTAGCATATATGGCATTTCATCAATGGAAGCCTGTCATACCCTTTCCAGAAATGGCATTTATAATGGCCTATATGGCATCCAGTCATTAATCATGAGCAACTTATTGTTAATTAGTATGCCAGATCAGAGATTGGAGCACTGAGCTAGGTTAAGTAGCACATGTCATTCAAACATTCTTGAACCATTGAGGGATTCAGATGTTAAGTCTCAGGGATGGTATCTTGGTCACCTCAATGTGCATGTTAGCACCTCAGATACAAAGCTACATCAGCAACAAGGCAAGGAGGGCAGAAACCACTATAGACCATTATAGTTGCTATTGGTAATAGATTGTAAGCTTCACTGTGTTGACCTGTTAATCATTAATGTGTTCAATCTTTCATTTCAGAGAGATAAAGCAATTATGGATCCAGGGCTCAATACTGCCTTTTTGAGGGTTCTAGTGCAATGGAGGAGGAGAAGAAGGGAGAGGCGACACTGAGTGTAGCTCCAGGAAGAGGTGCCACCTGAGGTCCAGGGTCAAGGGGAGCCAGAGCAAGAACAAGGGGGTCAGAAGGAGGGACCCAGACAACGGAGACAACTCGTCAAACCTACGGGATACTGAAGAAGAGTCTCCTACTTACAAATGTGAGAGAGACAATGCTGTGCATGTCTGTGCTTGTCCTGAGCCCTGGTAGATCACATCTGCACATTCTTCATGAAGACCTAACACCCCGTGGAGAGGGAGGCTATCCCCGCTTGTGCTTTAAAGGTGATCGCCGTGCTCAATTTCTTTGCTTACGGGTCATTCCAGGGATCCACAGGGGGCCTGTGCAGCATCTCATAGTCTGCAACACATAGATGCGTACAAGTCACAGGTGCCCTCTACGGCAAGGCACATCATTATGTGAGGTTTACTCTCGACGAAGATAGTTAGGCTGCGAGAATCAATGGCTTCACAGCTATCTCAGGCTTCCCAAAGGGTGCAATCGACTATACCGACGTGGCTTTAAGGGAAATGTTTATCAACCGTAAAGGCTATCAGTCCATCAATGTTCAACTGGTGTATGATCATCAGAAGCACATAATGCACGTTTGTGCCAAGTACCCTGGGAGTTGGTGTGACTCATACATCTTGAGTCACTCCCAGGTGCCTCAGATTTTCAAAGGGCCTGAACGTCTGCAGGGATGGCTGCTCGGGGATAAGGGGTACCCACTGAAACCCTGGCTGATGACACTGGTGCAAAGTCCTCGTTATACCTTGTTCAGATGAGGGATATAATGCAACTCGCAGCTCCACACAGTCCTTAATGGAGCACACCATTAACATTCTGAAGATGCACGTCAGATGTTTGGACCGCTCACGTGGCGCACTACAGTACACTCCCAATAGGGTTTCACGCATCATCGCTTTGTGTTGTGCTCTTCACAACCTGGCACTGCAAAGAGGTGATCCCTTGCCAGGATGTGAAATGGAGGAGGATGAGAGCTCTTCGGTGGATGAAGATCAGGAGGCCTAGGAACCTCAAGAGGGTGGTGAGGGTCAATTTGAACACTACAACACCATAGAGGAAGCAAAATGTGGGAGACACTTTAATTGCTACCAGATTCCAGTAGGAGTAAAGCGAAGGCAAGGGGAGATGAACACATTTCTCCTTCCTTGAATGCATTCTATTTCATTGAAAGGGATATCCAACCAGTCACATCAAGAGAGCATTCACACTTGTACCTTCTAGCCTCATGATTCACCAGTCCATGATCTCTAAGAAGGTGAGCAGTGCCCTCTGTATGCGCTCACTCTGGGAAGTGAGAGTCTACTCAACAACGAGAACCCTGCGAAAACTCACTTGAAGCAGTTGTCACCACATAAATGAGAAACTACCGCAGCCAGTGAGATGAAGACATGGTTGAAGATCTCTTGTTCCTGCCCATGTCTTGTCCTTTGACACTACCACCGAGGAGAAACAACTGCTGCTGAGCTGCCCTCACATAATTATGTATCATCAGGAAGAAGGGTTACAAGCCCTTTAATCGCACACTTCCAATAAAGATTTTAACACATTTCCCTGGGTGCGGAAACTGTCTTCAATGAGGTTGACATCACATGAATGTGAAACTCACAGAGGAAGACTATCACTAAGTGGGAGGATGGCTAAGCCTCGAAATAAGAGGATTCAAATCTACATCACAATGCCTTCAGTTGATCAAGCCATTCACATAAACATAAAACATAAAATGTATTTACAAAAGTGCAATATTTTCACAATGGTAGCACACGTGACCCAAAAGTGATTTCAATATTTCTTAACTTTCCTAACCCTACCACTATGTCTGGGTGCAGCCCTGACATCCGCAGTAGAGGTGGAGGCAGCCTGCTGACTGCTACAACCTGATGTCTGTGATGATGTTGGTGGATGTCCTCTGGCGGCCCGAAGCCTGGAGGGCCCCAGCCTTGTAAAGATCTCCTGCTCAGGCACAGATGCACCCTCCTCAGCCTGAACAGCTGGAGTGAATGGGGTCACAGGCAGAGGAGACTCTGAGCAGCTGGACACCCTTGGAGTGTCGTAAGAGGAGGCCCCCAGGATGTCCAGCTGATGCTTATCCTCCCTGTGGGTGCCCGAGGGCCCCACCCTGACACCTTGAGGAGAAGATGCACTTGGAGGGAGGTCAAGGTGCCTCATTCCCCTCTTGCCCAGAGTGTGTGGCCATGGAGTCCAAGGCCAAGCACAAATCCGGCAAAACCTGCTGGACCAAAGTGCCCACGGTGGTCGCCAACCTTCCCATGGTGACCGCGAGGCACTCACATGTAGGGGCTACTACATCAGACAGAACATGAACAGACTCCTCCATCCTTCACTCTAGTCTGCTGAGTGACTGCCAAATCTCCGCCTGATGTTGCACCGCCTGTTGTTGCATCTCCAGCACCGAGTTGGCAGCCGCTCGCAGAATGAGTGGTTGGCTGGTCTCCAGCAGCTCTCCGAATGCTGGAGACCCAGGCTGTCCTTGCCTCCGACTGCTGCGGAAATGTGTCAGTGAGCTGTTCTCCAGTAGGTGAGCCTGAGCTAATCTAGAGCTATGGCCCATCAAGGTGTGTGTCTCTGTGCTGGTGGAGGATGTGGGTAAGTGTTGTGACAGTTCTTCCTCAGTTTCCTCCTTGGACATGGTCTGGGGCTTGGGACTTATGTTGGCCAGCCTTGTGGGCCTCAATCTGCTGATATCTATGAGAGAGAAGAGAGTTTTAGTTGACAGGCATGCAGATTACAAGATTACATGTCACTCATTATGATTGTCAGGATGTGATGAACTGATGGAGCTGTGATCCATACTAGGTTGCTGACACAATCCAATCTTGCCTTCCCCGCGGGAGCGATCCCTGTCATCCCTGTCCTCCCCAGCAATCTCGGCGGCATCCTCCTCAAATTCTGAGAGGATTACGATGTCAGCCATCCTTCCCCTGGCCTGAGCTCATTCACGCCCATTGTGGGCAAGCTTGTCCTGGTTGAAGACAACAGAAAGGCATGTGAGAGAAGGGATGGAGCAGAGATTGAGAAAGATACATGCCACCTGTGTGTGGTGAGCCCTTCCCAGAAGGGGCTGAGGATGGAGTGTAAGCATCATGACAGATGGGATGGTGGTGATGTGAAAGATTCCATTAGTCAATCAATGATGATATGTGTCCCCTGCTAATGGTTGTGTGAGATCCCCGAATAGAGTAGCCCTTTGATTACATAAAGCCATGATGAGAGTTTGATACTGGAGGGAGCTGAAGGATGACTTACCCTGGCGGGTCGGATCAGATCATTCATCCTCTTCCTATACTGGATGGCGTTTCAGATGTGGTGGTCAACCGCGCTGATATCCTTAGCGATGGCATCCCAGGCTGGAGATGCAAGGCCGGTATGCTTTCTGGAACCCTCCCTGGGATAGAGCACATCTCTATGGACCCGCACTCCTCTTATCAAAGTCTGGAGGGCATCGTGGCAGAAACAGGGCGTTGCCTTTGTCTCTTGGGTCGCAGACATATCAGTCTTCTGGAGACAGGTGGGCTGGAGAGAGTGAAATGTGTGACTGCTTGAATGGCATTGAAGTATGGGGAGGATTTTTACGCCAGTGGGATTTTACGGTCCCACCAAAGTCAATGGAGTTTAGAATAACTCACTGCATCTTACAGTCCCATTCCCGCCGTGATGGGGCTGTAAAATTCCAACCATGATGCCCAGGCCTTTGACCCCGCCAGGTAATGGCAGGGCGGGTGAATCAGCTCCCAATCCACCAGGTGACTCAGTGAGATACTTGCCTGTGCATAATTATTGAGCTTTCAACTACAGAATTGGGCGTCATTTCCCGCCATTCCGAGCAGCAGGATATGGGCCACAGAACCCGCCCGCCACCGCACTTAGTTTCAAAAACAGAAAATTCCGCCCGTTAGCTCTGTTTCTCTCTACACAGATGCTATAAATACTCAGCAAGTCTGGTAGCATATTCTGTTTCTATTTCAGATTTACTGTACGTGCAGTATTTTGCTTTGGTACCAATAGAAACTTGATGGGCCTCCTATAGCTAAATGCCATGTCATGCTTAGCTGTACCAGGTGTAGTGATCCTGGCGAGGTTCTCCCAGGCCTCGAAATCAATATTAAAACTCCAAAGCCTTCAGAGTGTCCATGTAGCATTTCCTTTGACTGCCAATAGCCGTACATAAGAAACTCAAGCTTTCCATAATGGTACAGCCTCCTTCAAAAGCAAGCGCATATCAGAGGCAGAGAGAAAACGCAAGAAGAGGAAATCCTGAGCCAGCAACTCATCCAAAACTCAAATGTTTGTGGTATCCTGTCCTTTTCTCAGCACAACCTTCCAGGTGTGGATCTGCCTTAGCAGTCACCTTTGTACCCAACGGAACCCTACCAAAACACCCCAGATGATGAACATAGTCACCTTTGCCTTGAAGGGCAAACAAGATAGGTAAATAGACCTGATAATTGTTACTGCTGTTGTTTCTTTCTCCAGCTTATAGCAGCTTGACTTCTCATGTTATCTCAACAACATCTCCAGATTATTTTAAAGGGGAGAAATAAAGAAACTTATTTATTTCTCCTTCCAATACCTGTTTCGTTTTTAAAAAGGACCATCAGTTGTTTCATACAAAATGTGGCATCTGGAATTTGAAGTTTGCCTCAAATCTTTATAAACTTGTAATTATCTCTGCAGATGAATTAACCCTGCTACTGTTCACTAACCAGGAATATTGTGAAAAGACAGACATATTGAAGCTTTTCATCTTGCAATCCTCAGGACATTTCACAAGAATACCAATATAGGGGGAAGACAACAATTTGTACTGCATGTGAAGAGAATGCTGATTGGACTCTGATTGGAAGAGGCGTTGCAATGAAGAATGCACCAGTGATGATGACTGACAGTTAACTACCACGCATTGTTCACATTCTCCATGGCATTTATTGTCCATCCCAGGTTGATCTGTGGAGACTGAGTCACCTGCGTAGTGTTGAACTGGGGTCACGTACACCAGAGCAGGTACAGGTGTCAGTTGGGTTTTTGAGTTTACATTATGGAGCAGCCCACAAATTGTAAGATTTGTTAAATTCAGTTCAATAATGACGGTGAACAGTGATAATGGGCCTCATGGTATATAGGATTGTGTAACGACAACTATAGATAGTATTGAGATGTCTGAGAGCAGGGTTCTGTAAATACATTCCACACTGTAAATTATATAAGGAATATAAAAATATCAGGACCCATTACCAAGTGGTTATAAATTTAGATGATCTCAGAAGTTAAAAAACAAATCACAAACAGCATATAATTGTCTTCAGCCCCAGGTATTCCATGTATTGAATATATTGTTGGCTCAGTATAAGCAGTTCTGATTAATCATCACATCCATTTTCTTCGTGTCATGAAAGTTAACTGGAATAATGGGCCTGAATTTCCACAGAGTGGCAGTCAGAATCGGGTTGCTACTCTACTCCAAATTTCTTACCTTTAAATTTTTTTCAATCCTGTCTCGCCTGAAGTTCCGACTCAACTCAGGCAAGAACTATGCATAGCAGTGCACTCCTGCGGCCTTCAGTCAAACTGTTGGATTGGAGGGAAGGAGGCCATTCCACCCTTTTTATGGCACTAGCTGCCTTAAAGCAGGTACGTTTAGAGATCCGGCCAGGTTTAAAGGTCTTTGGCAAGCCAGAGAGAAGGTGTATAAGGTATGTGGGTAGGATTTGGTGGGAGGGGGTCGATTCGGCTCAGGCCTTGGCTGGGGGAGTAGGGTGGGGGTTGGGCCTTGGTGAGGGGGGTTGGTCGGGTCTTAGGGGCTGGGAGCATCAGGTTGGGCCTTAGCAGGAAGGGGGTCAGGTCAGTTCAAGCCTTGGCAGGGGGCGTCGGGTTGGGCCTTGGCAGGGGACAGGGATGGATTGGGTCAGGTCAGGCCTTGGTGGGGATGGGGTAAGAATCAGGAGTTGAGTCTGCCGGGGGTGGTAGGGGTGAGAGGTGGGAGTAGGGCCTTCATAGGGGGGCGGGTGTGAGTGAGAGTTAGGGGTCGGGTCCAGCAGGATGGTGGGTGGGGTGGCGGGGGTGGGGGTGGGGGGGCGGTGGGGGGGAGTTCCATGGGGGCGAATCCCGTGGGCGTCGGGAGCCCCATTGGGGGGTAGTCAGCAGGTGGCGGGGGGGAATTCCGTGGAGGACTGTTCCCTGGGGGTTCGGTGGTGTTGGGGGAGTCCCATCGGGGCTCGGTGTGGGTCCATACAGTAGTTACCCAGAAGTTAGACAGGGTTTTAATTCTTCTGACTTTTTCTGGGTAAATATTGATATAACACAATTGGAGACATCTGCATTTTGCAATTTAAATTGGGGGTGGTTCCCAGGGCAGGGCAATTGTCCATGGGAAATTTGCACTTCCCAGGCAATTGCCATGCAAACCTTACCTGGGAACATCCAGAGGTTGTTCCCAAGCGAATCTTCTTTGGGGTACCTCCCAGATACGATGCTCTGGCACTCGGACGTTATGACCCATGTTGTTTTTTCTCACTGCGATTAATTACTGCGTAACTACCAGTGACTAATCATAGACATAGTGATGATCTCTATACAATGAAAATAATATTTCATGAGTTTTGGTGCTTCAGCAATTGAGAAAATTAAGTCTTGCCATATATACATTGACCTCACAACTATTAGTCACAGTATAAATGAATGGTTCAACTCTCAAAGGTATTTTATGCAACAGTTTAAATCCTATCCTCCCACATTTTCTTATTCTTCATTCATGGGATGTCCTGGGAAGGCCATCATTTACTGTCCATTCCTAGCTTCCCTCAAAGGTGGTGGTGAGCCAACTTGAATACAACTGCGTGGCTTACAAGGCTATTTCAGAGGGCAGTGGATCTGACTAAGTCACTATAAACCAGACTGGGAAAGGACAGATAGACTATTCTCCCCTAATCTTATGGTTTAATAGTCACTATTATAATTTATTTAATAGAAATTGCTCAGTTACCATGGTAGGGTTTAAACTCATGTCTCTGGATTATGCATGCAGGTCTCTAGATTACTAGTCTAGTAACATAACCACTATGCTACTGTACCCCCTACATCATCCATTTTCTACCACAGGATTATGTCAAAAGAAGGCATTACCTGCTGCACTAGAGTTTCTCAAACTCACTTCACCGATTTGTCTTGGAAAAATTAATGCTGATGGGAATCTTCTGCTTATAACAGGAGCCTCCAATTTGTCCCTCGGTACTGAAATCGAGTGTGATGCTGTGATTTTGTTCAGGATATCCTTTCCTTTGCCAGAATCTAAAATAGGCAGTCTGCAAAATTTCCAGCCACTTTGGCTCGTCGTTGCTTTGTTGCTTGCGGACTCTGTCTCAGAAGTTGATGTTTTATTCCTGTGATCTAAAGCGATGGTTGCAACTGGATTAACTGAAGTACTTATAAAGATGGATTTGAATTCATTTTCTGCTATCTGGGAAGAATCTCTCACCTCTGGTATTTCAGCATGTGAATCCATTTTACTAACGGCTGCTTGCCGACTTTCCACAGTAGCTGCAAAATCAGTTGCACTGCCATTAGCTTCCTCTGTACTTTGGGAGTTTGAGGCTAAAGCCACACTATGGTCAGCATTGGTTGTGAAGTTTAGTAAATTGTTATTTGTCACACTTAAAGAGTCATTGATTGGTGCCAAGTTGCCTTGCAATTGTTTCAGGTTTCCCAAAGCATCAGCATTGAACACAGTTACCTGCAAATCTTCAATTGTTTCACTGTCAGAAATGACCGTTTCCAGATGTGGTTCTTTCTGCTGATCATCAGTTCTGACAACTTTCCTTTGTGCATTACTACTGATTTCCTCGGTAATATCTTCCTCATGGTCCATAGGCACAAGATCCCTTATTTCAACCAAAATGTCTGATTGGGTTTTAGTGTCGGCATCAACATTACTGTTAACTTTACAGGCTGCAAATGATGGAACACAATGATTACACTGGTCAGTGGGTAATTTTGTGGGACTGACAACTGATTTACTGCAGAGTTTATGGAATTGATTGAGTTCAACTATATTGTTGCTAGTACAGTTTTCTTCCATCAATGCTTGGCTGTGCTGTTCATGCTGCTGTTGTAAAATGGATTTCTGCTCATTTTTATTTTCATGTATTACTGGTTGGGGTACAAGTTCAGAAAAACTTTGGTGTTGAGTTTGGTTAGTATCCTGTTGTACTTCATTTGCACTGACGTTCCTTGCTAGAATCTCATTGGTGCTAGGGGTTGCTCTGGCTTCAGTCCTAGGTGGTTCATTTATAAAGACACCTTTGTCACACTGTGTGGTTTTAGTCTTATCATTCGTATCATAAACTGCTTCACTTTTGCCTCCATCAAATTTATGTGTGATGGAGTCTGTCTGCTGACCTACATCTGCACTGCAGACACCTAATGCATCAGCACTGTCTGGGAGCATCTTTCCTCCTTTCACTGGGACTTCTGCCAAACAGACAGAAGTGCACTGTGACTTGAATTTTGCACTTGCAGACTCTGCTTCATAGCAAGTGTTTCCTATTTCATCCTGCTGAATGTCATTGGGCTCTCCAGCATTAACGTTCACAGTTGATACACTGGTGTACTGTCTTTCATTCACAAACAGGGCCCCATTATCAGTTGCTTTCTCTGGCATTTCTGCAGCTGGCTTAGCAGTGTCTGGTGGCAATACATTACTGTTTGTAACTGTTATGATAAAAGACAAGATTAACCTTGAAAGCAGAACTGCACATTTCAATTTCTATATTCCTCCATTTACTCTATGCAGGTTTGTTTAAGTAAATAATGTTTAAACTAGTGAATCTCCCTTGGCTTTGTTTCTGGTGAATCAGCGAGTACATTATAAATTCAATGCATATTATGTAGAACACTATGTATTACTATATAATTTTAATGACCCATGGCAATGCAACAAATACAGAGCAATCAAACATAAATTTTAAAAAATCACATTCATCTCTGCTTCTTTCCCACTCTATTTCTATACATTCCTATATCCCTTTTTATTTCTCTTCTATATAACTCTTGTAGTATCTGAATGTTTTATTTGCCTCTGCTTCTCATATTCCACACACATCTTCGTGTACCTCCATCCACTATGTATATCTCACAATCTCTACGTGTTGCTCTTAACACATTTCTTTGCTTGATGTACTAAATCTCCATTTTACCTCATAGAAATTTGTCTTTAAGGAAACCTACTACAATTTTTACACACATGCTGAACCTTACTTTTTGAAAAGTCACTGTATATTGGCCACACAGTACATGCAGAGGTATGCACTGTATTTAGAGAGGCTTTCTTCGTGGTCAGTATATTGTGTGCAACTGTTCACTGTTTCGAGAGTCAGAATGATTGGAACAGGGCAAATGTGGTGATGGTCCGTTAGAGTTGATGGGCTGTCTTTTTTGGAGCACTAGGAAGGATCTATTAGTTTGTAGCTTCACTTTTGACTTTCTTTGGGAGGGGCGGTCTGGTTCTGCACGGGGATATGCCTGGATTATATAGGCTTGCAGAATTCCTGGTATTTCCCCAAGTTCCAGGGATCCGTACAGCATTCCCTTTGTTAGCATATATTCTTCAGATGATTCACTCACATGCTTGAGGATAGGGTCATCACTCCCCATTATGTGGGAAAGCATCATCTTGCAGCTAACAGCAACAATTACACTAACTTGTACATTGCAGGGAAAATTTACTTCCAGCAATATCCCCTGTTCTTCCACAGCCAGCAATCCATTTTTTTCCCTTTCATGTATTTCTTGATTCCCTTTCGGAAGTTATTACTGAATCTGCTTCCACCACCTTTTCAGGCAGTGCATTCCAGATCATAACCAAACACTGGTTAAAAAAATCTCATCACACCTCTGGTTCTTTTGCCAATTATGTGATATATAATATTGTATCCTCTGACTCATCTTGAACAGCACCACTGGAAATCTGCTAGCAAAATATTAAAAGCCTTAAACTTCCTATAACACTTTTCAATCATATTTAAGTAGTGTAAAATGTATTCTACATTCTCTGAAATACATAAAAAATAATTATACCAATATTTCCGTACAAACTGAGCCATTCTGTACTACTGCATGTTTTAAGTTTCAATTTTAAGAATAATTCAACAGTGCATTTACAATATATAAAGAGAAATAGTAACTTTTTATTGTATAATACCCCGAACATCACATTTTGTCTAAGTTAAATCCTGCGCTGATACTAAATAAAATACTGCTTTCAGAAACAACAAAAAGTACTAACAGGATTCTTTGGGAGATTTCTGATGTGATTTCCATGTTTAAGATGTACCTATATTATCTGCATTGACCATTCCATCCTCACTGTGATTGTTGATCTCTTGATTTTTGTAGTTTCGCTTATTGGACTCATCATTTATTTCCTCTTCTACGGCGTTGTGCATTCCTGCTTGCTTCATTTCATTATCAGTCACCATTAAGGCCTCATTCATACTGGTTTGTAGTCCTGGTGTTCCCTGTACTGTATGCTGTTCAAAAGGTTCTAAGTTATTCTAATAGAGAAACGGTAGTAAGCAACCAGCTTTTAACACTGGATTATATTTACATGAAACAAAACACTACAGTGTTGTCAATTTATTATCTAACTTAAAATGACTATTTCTACTTTTACACATGTCATCACTTTGTGTTGCAATCTATTTGTACTTTGCTTGGTGTCAGTCTTGACTCAGTAGTTAGCCTTCTCACTTTGGAGTCAGAAGGTTGTGGGTTTATAAAGAAAGAACAAACTTGCATTTCTATAGCAGCTTTCACGACCCATAGTGCTTTACAGTCACTGTAGAAAACACGTCAGCCGATTTTTGTTCTGCGAGGTTCCACAAATATTAATGCGCTAAATCACCAGATCATCTGTTTTGGTGATGTTGATTGATAGATAAATATTAGCCAGAACACTAGAAGAACTCCAGATACTTAAAAACATAATGTGGATTTCCACTTCAGTGCAACTGAGGAGGTGCTGCACTGTCAGAGGTCCCATCCACTGGATCAGATGTTAAACTCATTTGCTGTCTCAAACGGACACGCAAGCTCCCATGGCACTACTTCAAGCACAGGGGATTGGTTGGACCAAATAGCCTATTTGCATGTTGAAATTTCTACATAACAAACAGTTGCAAAGGGAAGAATTTTCCCGTTGGCGAGCGGGGGCAGGGCCCGCTCGCCAACACGTAAAATATCGTGCGGTGACGTCGGGCGGGTGTCCTGTCGTCACCGCGTGTCATTTAGATTTTCAGTTCGGCGGGTGCACATCCAAGTCGGCTGCGCGTCCACCGAACTGTCAAAGGCCTATTAAGGTGATTTAAAACCTAATTAATTCAAATTAACGAGCTGCCCGTCCAACCTTAAGGTTGGCGGGCAGGCGAAGAGACCAGGCAGCCTTCGCGTTTTTCACGAAACCTCATCCACGGGTGGGATAAGGTTTCATGAAGTGTTTTAAAATCTAATAAAAATTTATACTTTTATTCTTTGACATGTCCCAGCTCACGTAATAATGTCACATGAGGGGATATATTTTAAAAGTGTTAAAAACCTTTATTTGAAACTTCAGCACTGAAACAAATCTCCCTGAGGCATGGAGGTGCCTCAGGGAGATTTCTGCGCTCTTTCGCGCACATGCATGAAACAGCGCAGGGAATCTCTGAGGGAATCCCCCCCCCCCCCGCCCGCACAGGGAGCGCTCAGCGCTTCCGGGCAAGCGTCACACTGAGCGGGTCTTAATTGTGTCCCCGCACAATCCCCCCCAACGGGGGGAAATTTCTGGCCATAAGGCTGCAAAGCATCTTGCGGACATAACAGCTACTATATAAATGCAAGACTTTTCTTTATGGATTGTTTCTTGATAAATACATTTTGTAGCAATTTTATAGTGAAATTAATCTTGAAGACATTAAAACAATTTTTAAACAAGATTTATTGTAAATCCAAGAAAAGTAGAAACTTAGGGTGCAGAAACACACCACCTTTCATAGCACAATGAGGTAATATCCCTTAAATATAAATTCTAGCATCACAGTGAAAGTGAAGCCAGATCAATGATTGATAGCATTAAGAATGGAAACTGAATCCATCAGAAGTTTGGAGCTTGAAACCCAAATTGCAGTATAAATGCAGTCAATAAATAAGATTTCATATAACACCATAATGTAACCTGTATGATAAGCTCCTCTAACCAAATGAAGAATTATGTCCTCATCAGTATTTATCCCTCAACAAATATCACTAAAACAGATTATCTGGTCATTCTCTCATTGTTATTTGTGGGACCTTGCTGTGTGTAAATTGGCTGCCATGTTTTGTACATTACAACTGACTACATTTCAACTGGCTACATTTCAAAAGTACTTCATTGACTGTAAAGTGCTTTGAAACATCCTGAGGTCATGAGGGTCGTCAGTGACCGACCTCAAGAATACTGGACATCTCTGCCAACTCCTTTAGACACATGCATTTGCGCACTCTTTTTTTAATAACCATTGATTCAAATTGTTTGGTCAAATGATTGAGAATACCTCACATCATGCCCTGTGTCTTAGAGCAAGATAAACTTGGGAGCTAGTACATTTCCAAATTATAAGGAACCTTGGAGGAGCTAAAGCAGGTTAAAAACTTCAAGTGATGCTTTTAAACAGGATTTGTGTGTACGAGTGTTGAGACTGGCTAGTAACCCAATCCATTTTATGGGCAGGAATATCCAGGTTGATGATAGGAGCAAGGCATAGGCAGACATGAAGAGTTTTTACCAGACTGCTGTTGTGTCTCTCCTCACAGCAGCTACTCAAGAGCAGTGTGTGTCAGTGTGGCTCTTCGTCCATGTTAATCAGGGCACAAGCGACATAGCATAAGGGTATCATAACACAATGGATGGGCCAATTGGATCTTTGTGGAGCCACTAGGCACTGCAAAGTAAAAATACCAGACAATAAGGCAAAAGCAAAAAACTGCGGATGCTGGAAATCCAAAACAAAAAACCTGGAAAAACTCAGCAGGTCTGGCAGCATCTGCGGAGAGGAACACAGTTAACGTTTCGAGTCCGAATGACCCTTCAACAGAACTAAGTAAAAATAGAAAAGAGGTGAAATATAAGCTGGTTTAAGGGGGGGTGGGACAAGTAGAGCTGGATAGAGGGCCAGTGATAGGTGGAGATAACCAAAAGATGTCACAGACAAAAGGACAAAGAGGTGTTGAAGGTGGTGATATTATCTAAGGAATGTGCTAATTAAGGAAAGCAGGACGGGCAAGGTACAGATAGCCCTAGTGGGGGTGGGGTGGGGTGAAGGAATCGAAAAAGGCTAAAAGGTAGAGATAAAACAATGGATGGAAATACATTTAAAAATAATGGAAGTAGGTGGGACAAGAAAAATCTATATAAATTATTGGAAAAAGGGGGGGAAATCGGAAAGGGGGTGGGGATGGAGGAGAGAGTTCATGACCTAAAATTGTTGAACTCAATATTCAGTTCGGAAGGCTATAAAGTGCCTAGTCGGAAGATGAGGTGCTGTTCCTCCAGTTTGCGTTGAGCTTCACTGGAACAATGCAGCAAGCCAAGGACGGACATGTAGGCATGAGAGCAGGGTGGAGTGTTGAAATGGCAAGCGACAGGGAGGTCTGGGTAATGCTTGCGGACAGACCAAAGGTGTTCTGCAAAGCGGTCACCCAGTCTGTGTTTGGTCTCTCCAATGTAGAGGAAACCGCATTGGGAGCAGCAAACGCAGTAGACTAAATTGAGGGAAGTGAAAGTGAAATGCTGCTTCACTTGAAAGGAGTGTTTGGGCCCTTGGACGGTGAGGAGAGGGGAAGTAAAGGGGCAGGTGTTGCACCTTCTGCGGTTGCATGGGAAGGTGCCGTGGGAGGGGGTTGAGGTGTAGGGAGTGATGGAGGAGTGGACCAGGGTGTCCCAGAGGGAACGATCCCTGCAGAATCCGGGGGGGTGAAGGGAAGATGTGTTTGGTGGTGGCATCATGCTGGAGTTGGCAGAAATGGCGGAGGATGATCCTTTGAATGCGGAGGCTGGTGGGGTATAAGACAATGAGGTATTCGGTTCTGAAAACAGGACAGTCTGGTATAAAACCAGGCAAATGGACTCCCTATCACAAAAGGGGCCATACAAATGAAAGCTCTTTCTAGCTAACACTTTTAATCTATTGAATCTTAATTTCATATCATTTGAATCTTTCTTTGCCTCCTTAATTTCTCTCTCTCATTTGTCTACTTGTGATTTATTTCTATTTTTCTTTCTGTGTCACCATTCACAACTCTGAACTTGCTAAATTAATTGAATCATTTTGGTGTCTGGCATCATTGATACAGTTTCTCATTATAAAGCAAACTAATATTTGTACCAACAATATGTAGAGGGTAGATGCAAGTCCTCAGCTAATAACGTCCTGCGTCCTCCCTTGTTTACTTTGCTCCAAGTAAATAATTTAAGAACTTGTTTGCCTTCTACAATAGTGTTACGGTAAACAAACCAAAAGAAGATGCAAATTCCAAGTCAAATAAACACAACGTCTTTCGTATGTCTTTATAGTATCTGGTTTACATCATAATAAAGTTTTAAGCTGTTACAATTTTCCAGATAACATATTTATAGGCCAACATAAGATATTATATGAAAACCTACTGTTCCTTTAAAAGCCCTAAGCTCTTATTCTAGTGCCTTCAAACAAAAAAAAACTTGCCTGCAATATCGGTGTTTTTTGTTCTTGTTGCACATTTTGCACAGATAGTTTACTGTGGATCTCTTGCCACTCTGCATGAGCCTCTTTAAATGATTCTAATTCAGATTTAATTAGGTGATTTTCTTCATTTAATCGAGCCTCCTGCAAACAAGAATCAGATTTCTACTCTACTGATGTTGCGAAATATGCAAACATGAAAGGTTTGATTTCTTCAACTTGGTCCTGATGTAAAGTCAGTACTCTCAGAAAACTGTGCTCTTCAATCATGACTATGGTTGGGGGTATCAGATAGCAAAATTTAAGCATATTGCCATGAGTGAAGGGAGATCACCAGTCAAAACATTCCTCCATATCTGCTAAGGACATGTTTAAGAATAGCACTGGTACAGAAGTGAGATCAAATAATTTGCCTGAATTCTCAGCTAGGGAATGTTACATGTGCATGGCGATTTAACTTACTGAAAATAGGGAGGCATAAAACTTCACCTCTGTGTTGGGTATGCATGTCATATAAAATTCTTTCATATCACAATAACATAATTTGTGTATCACACTTTTGTGATAGAAGAAGCATCCACATAAGTGTTTTTGACAAAATATATGAATGATAATATAAATTGTTCAACCTGCATGATGTGTTTTGTAATGTGCCTGAAGTTATCCTCTTAAGATTTTATTAATAATGTTATCAGTTATTGTTCATACAATCAACTCAGTTGACACATAGTGCTGTCTTTAAAATAATGATGATAACCTTTGTTAACTCTTTATTGAAGACTATACTAACCCTTAAAAAAGAAACATATTATAACAGCATATTTCATGATAAAATACTTATTATGACTATAGTAATTATGGTTTTATTTAGTGTACAATGCATCTTTAAGAATGATACTTGTCAGACAAGATCACATGATCTGTAGTAACCAATAGGAGGGTAGCACGGGCTACCTCAGCAGTCAGTGTTGAGATAGAGTTGGAATTGAAAGCACACGTGTAGTTGCTGCTGAGTAAATAAACTTAACGTTTCCACCCAAGAAGTGTCTGCAGATCAACTCTATCATTAATAGTACAACTCGGCCATCCTACAACAATGACATAAAATTGAATGCCAACTAAAATACCATATACACCTTTTGCTAAATGTTCAATGGCGGTCAGATTTCAACTGTGTATCAGTTTTTGGTTTATCTAAGTATTATCCCGGGCAAGAGGGCAGTTACAGAAATAGAAATGTTGTCTTGATTATATCTCATATTTTTTATGATTAAAATGAGCCTGTAATTTTTCCAGGTTTAAAATAGAATGCCAGCAATATTCCTCTAAGAAAACAGTGGAATAATCTATTAATCAAGAATATAAAGGTTTTCTTTATTGGGCAGTCTGTACACTGAAGATTGCTCCCTTCTAAACAGGGTGGAGGTTGCAGTGAGGTGGCAGACAATGATTGATTTAATGGAAACAAAGGCGCCAAAGTCATTCTTCAGTAACCTGTATCTATATTACTGCGATGGGACATTGGTAGAAGTTCTTTGACACTGTAAACAGCCATAGGAAGCAGAACCACAGGGACCTCAGTAACATTTTTTTATGAGATAGCTATATTATTGTGTTTTCACCATTTTGGTGTTGTAACTAATTGAGCTGCTATCCAAAAAATATATAAAATCTGCATACAAATATCATATTGTTTTAATTCCCGTTACCTCCTTTTTCCACTGAGCTGTAGACTTTTCATTTTCCCTCTCGAGAATCTGAAATTTATCTTCATTTTCTTTTGCCTTCTCCCGGAGTAGCTCATTATCCCTTTCCAGAATCTGCCATAAAATTAATTGCCCCAGAAAATTAATATGACATTCTTAGCCTTATGTGATCTCCCTCTACTACATCGTTCTTGTGTGTTGCTTCTAAGATTCGTGCTTCAATAAAGATCAGTGTTGATTTGCCATGCCGCCAATGAATTTCATACAGAATTTAACAAATGTACATCTGACTCTGCTCATAGAAACCTGGAGGAGTACATGGAGGGGAAAAGGATGGCCTTTTCATAAAACCAAGGCAGTAATAGGTATAATAAACACATCTGCTATAACTTTCTGTCTCAGTGCACAACTTCTAATGTGCTAGGCTAAGCAATATAAAATGCTGAGCTACATGATATGAGATAGACTTTGGACTAATCTACTATACCGTGAGCAAAAAAATTAAAAGGTTGACTGAAAACTGGCCATCTTTCAAGTGAAAAGTATAAATAATATTATAAGCACTGTAATATTTGCATGGCTTCTCTGCGTTTAAGCAGTTATTTAGCAGGAAAAACTGTGCGTGTGATACTACATTTTGTAAATATTCACACCAGGTGTATTTTTGACATTGGGGAAGTGAACAATTTTAAATTATTTGATTAATTACAAGGACAATTGTTTAAATGCCTATTTTAATTTATTTAGAACATAAGAAATAGGAGCAGGAGTAGACCATTCGGCCCCTCGAGCCTGCTCCACCATTCAATAAGATCATGGCAAATCTTCTTGTGTTTTCGATTTCCACATTCCCACCTAACCCCAATAGCCTTTGATTCCCTTGCCTAACAAGAATCTATCTACCTCTGCCTTAAAAATATTCAATGACCCCGCCTCCACCACCTACTGAGGCAGAGAGTTCCAAAGTCGCACAACCCTCAGAGAAAAAATTTCTCCTCATCTCTGTCCTAAAAGGGTGACCCCTCATTTTAAAACAGTGCCCTCTAGTTCTGGACTCACCCATAAGAGGAAACATTCTTTCGACATCTACCTTGTCAAGACCATTCATGATTTTGTATACTTCAATAAAATCACCCCTCACTCTTCTAAACTCTAGTGGAAACAAGCCCAGTCTGTCCAACCTTTCATCATAAGACAACCCACCCATTTCAGTTTTCAATCTAGTAAACCTCCTTTGAACCGCCTCCAATGCACTTATATCCTTCCTTAAATAAAGAGACCAAAACTGCACACAGTATTCGAGGTGCGGTCTCACCAATGCCCTGTATAACTGAAGCACAACAGCCTTACTTTTATGTTCAATCCCTCTCGTAATAAAGGATAGCATTCCATTAGCCTTCTTAATTACTAGCTGTACCTGCATACTAATTTTTTGTGACTCGTGTACTAGAACATCTAGATCCCTCTGCACCTCAGAACTATGTAGCCGTTCTCCATTGAAATAATACTCTGCTTTATTGTTCTTCCTGCCAAAGTGAACAACTTCACATTTTTCCACACTAAACTCCATTTGCCAGATCTTTGCCACTCACTCAACCTATCTATATCCATCTGCAACCTCCTCATGTCCTCTTCACAACATACTTTCCTACCTATCTTTGTGTCATTTGCAAATTTAGCTACCATGTCTTCACACCCCTCATCTAAGTCATTGATGTAAATCATAAAAAGTTGAGGCCCCAGTACAGACCCCTGTGGGACTCCACTCATCACATCCTACCAATCAGAAAAAGACTCATGTATGTCTCTGCTTTCTGCCAATCTTCTATCCATGCTAATATGTTACCCCCTACACCATGCACTCTTATTTTCCGTAATAATCTTTGATGTGGCACCTTATCAAATGCCTTCTGGAAATCCAAGTACAATAGCTCTACAGGCTCCCCTTTATCCACTGCGCATGTTACTCCTTCAAAAAACTGCAATAAATTGGTTAAACATGATTTTCCTTTCGCAAAACCATGCTGACTCTTCCCGATTGCCTTGAACTCTAAGTGCCCAGATATAACCTCCTTAATGATCGATTCCAATAACTTCCCCATGACAGACGTCAAGCTAACTGGTCTATAGTTTCCTGTTTTCTGCCTCCCTCCCTTCTTGGATAGAGGGGTTATATTTGCTACTTTCCAATCTGATGAAACCTTTCCAGAATCTAGCGAATTTTGGAAAATTAACACCAGCGCATCGACTACCTCATTAGTCACCTCTTTTAAGATCCTAGGATGTAGTCCATCACTACCCAGAGACTTTCCAGCCCGCAGTTCCATCAATTTGAACAGTACTATTTCCCTAATGATTTCAATTTCACCAAGTTCCTTTCTCCCATTCACCACCTGATTTGCAGCTTTACTGGAATGTTTTTTGTATTCTCAATAGTGAGCATAGAAGCAAAATATTTGTTAATTTCTTCCAGCATTTCCTTATTATCTACTATTAACTCCCCACTGTCACTCTCTAGAGGACCAACACTCACTTTACTTACTCTTTTCCTTTTTAAGTACCTGTAGCTTCCTCTCATACTGTAATTTTTTTCTCCTGATTAACCTTTTAGCCATTCTCTACCATTCTTTATATTCTGTCCAATCATCTGTTCTGCGACCCATCTTTGCGGAGTTGTATGCTTTTTCCTTAAGTTTGATGCTTTCCTTAACTTCTTTAGTTAACCACGGATAGCGGGTTCTCCCCTTAGAATTTTTCTTTATAGTAGGAATGTGCTTATTCTAAATCCTCTGAAATATCCCCTTAAATGTCTGCTACTGCTTTTCTATTGATCTATCCTCTAACCTAGTTTCCCAGGTCAATTCAGCTAGCTCAGCTTTCATCCCCACATAGTTGCCCTTATTTAAGTTTAAGATCCTAGTCTTAGACCCACTCTTCTCCCTTTCAAATTGGATGTAAAATTCAATCATATTGTGGTCGCTGCTACCTAGAGGTGCCTTTACTCTGAGGTCATTAATTAATCCTGTCATGTTACAAAATACCAAGTCTAATATAACCTGCTCTCTGGTTGGTCTCAGAAAATGCTGCTCTAAGAAACTATCTCGAAAGCATTCTAAGAACTCCTCATCCAGGCTGCTACTGCCAATCTGATTTTTTCAGTTTGTGTGTAGATTAAAATCACTCATGATTATTGCCACCCCTTTATCACAAGCACACAATATTTTCTCATGATTACTTTGTCCTACACTGTGGCGACTGTTAGGGGGCCGGTAGACCACTCCCACTAATGACTTTTTTCCTCTACTATTCCTCATCTCCACCCAAACCGGCTCTCCTGATCTCCTGAACCAAGGTCATGTCTAACTATTGCACCAATGCCCTCTTGGATTAACAGTGCTATGCCTCCACCTTTACCTAGCTTCCTATTCTTCTTGAATGTCATATAACCCTCAATATTAAGGACCAAATCTTTGTCGTCCTGCAGCCATGTCTCTATAATTGCTTTCAGATCATATTTAGTTACTTCAATGTGGGTCATCAATTCATTTACTTTGTTATGAATGCTACGTGCATTCAGATAGAGAGCCTTTAGTTTTGTCATTTTGTTACCTTTGTAACATCTTTGACTGTTGATGTATTCTTAGGTTTTTTTCTCTCTGTCCCTTCATGCCATTCTCTGACCCTCATATTGCTATTTTGCTCTCCTGTCTTGACTCTCCACCTTGAATTGCTACCTCTACCCAAGCTTGATCCCTCACCTCTGTTGTTTAATTTAAAGCCCTCTCTACTTCCCTACTTATGCGATTTGTGAGGACACTCGTCCCAGCGTGGTTCAGGTGCCCCATAAACCAGAACCACTTCTCCCACATCTGTCTTTGAGCCACGCATTCGTCTTGTTAATCTTATTTACCCTATGCCAATTTGCACTGGCTCAGGTAATAATCCAGAGATTATTACCTTTGAGGTACTGCTTCTTAATTTGGTACCTAGCTCCTCATACTGACTTTGCAGAACCTCTTTCCTAGTTCTACCTATGTCATTGGTACCTACATGGACCACGACAACAGGATCCTCCCCCTCCCACTGCAAGTTTCTCTCCAGCCCTGAGCAGATGTCCTCAACCCTGGCACCGGGCAGGCAACATAGCCATCTGGACTCTCACTTTTTGCTGCAGAGAACAGTGTCAACCCCCCTCACTATACTATCCCCTGCTACCCCTGCATTCCTTTTGCTCCCCCGGCTTGAATGGCTTCCTGTACCACAGTGCCCTGGCCAGCCTTGGCATCCAAAAGCTCCTACATCTCACAGCTGCAACATAACACCTGTCCCACCATTCTAACTTATGTTATTTAATTAATTTACTTCAATTACTTTCTTCCTATGTATGCTACAATTTGCTTTGTTGATTGAATGCTCGTACCACTGACAACTAAAGATTATATGCTTCTTAACTACAAGGTATGTATTTTAGATGTTTGTTTAAATTATTTTATTTTTATTGCTTTTTTATCTTTATTATTTTATTTTAATTTTAAAGTTGTCAAATTTTCGTTTATTATTTTGAAGTTTTAGTTCTTTTTATTTATAGATCTACCTTAACTCGCCTGTCCTAACCTGGTTTCTCACACCCTGTCCCTTAGACTGACAACTACCAGCCAATCAACTTACTAGCTTCATGTGACATCGCAATTGTTCCCTTCCCCCACCCCCCGCAGCTTCCCAGCAGCTGAAACTGTGACAAAAACAAAAATAGCTGGAAAAACTCCTTGCTAGGCTGGCTAGTATTATTCCTAATTTTGGACCTCAGCCTGGGTGGAGAATGGCTAAAAAAAAATCAATTAAATATGGTATATACAATTCAAGAGATACTAGGATAAATTTTGATCTTCACTACCTGGGTGCTAATCCAGCAGAATGGATCACCAGCCTATTATAGAACCGTCTATTTTCATGAATTAAAACCTGACAGGTTCTATAACAGGCGGACAATCTACTCTGCCAGATTACTTACAGTCTGGGCCGTAAAGATCAAAATCTACCCCAGTGTGTCACTAGAGTCAGTCCTTCTATTGCCCCACCACCCTCAGAAGGTGCTTATCCCTGAAACAACGTCACTGATAGCAGAAAATGCCGCAATACTCAGCAGGTCAGGTAGCATCATGGAGAGAGAAACAGTTAACGTTTCAGGTTGATGACCTTACATCAAAACTGGAAAAAATTAGAGATATAACAAGTTTTAAGCAAGTACAGAGACAGGAAAAAAAGTGGGGGAAAGGGAACAAACGAAAGGGAAGGTCCATGATAGGATGGAAGGCAGGAGAGAGTAAATAACTAAAGGGATGACGATGCAAGACAAAAGGAGATGGTAATATGACAAGTAAATAAATAAAAGATGGGTACTAGAGGAGGTCTAAGTGTGAAAAGCAAAATCATCACCAACAGCTCCCACCCAAAAATAACTGCCAGAAGTCGAGTCTAGAAGGCTGTAAAGGGCGGAATTAACCCTGATTTGCACTAAGTACGGTAGCGGACTTGAAAGGCATTTTACCGCCAGCCGCAATGATGGGTTTTCACGCTGTGTCATCCCCTTCCCACCTCATAAATTATGCAGTCACGGGAAACACGCTGGATTGCTGGCGGCCAGCCTCCAATTTTCCCATCACTCCATTACCTCGCCGCGTCCTCACTCCAGCCGCCATATTTAAACTGCAGCTATGTTTACATTTCTCAATGCTTGCAGCCCAGGACTGCTCCACTGAAGACATGGCCCCAAAGCCAAGAGGAGTGCAGTTCCCCGATTCAGTGATGCATCCCTGGGACACGTTCTGGATGCCATGGAGGCCCACCGTGGAGTCCTCCACCCCTGCTCTGACCACAGGAGGCCCATCAGTCTCATCACTCCGGCTTGGGATGTGGTAGCAGAGATGGTGAGTGCCGATGCTGCACACAAGAGGTCGGCCATCCAGTAGGAAAATGGATGAATGATCTCATCCATGCCGCCATGGTAAGTCAACCATCTCATCACTCTCAACTCACCTACTCACACATTCACTGGCATCTCACTCACTACCAGTCCAAGGGACAATACCACTCACGCCTTCACACACACCCTCACATCTCCATTTGGCCTCAACTCCTCTGGGGATAGCTTCCTCGTCCCATCCATGGCTCCATTCAGCACACAAGCACACCTGGCATCCTTCTCATTTGGCTTGGCATGCACCTTGCTCCATCTGTCTTTATGCAGGACAGGGTCAATGGAGGTCCCAGACCTGGAGTGGAGTGCCAGACGTCAAGGTCCTTGCTCTGGTCAAGAGTCGCATATTTGAGCTGGCCGGAGGGGACCTGGGTCATTCCTGCTGCAACGGTGAGGTCGGCAGTGAACACCCACTTGAGGTTCCTGCACCACATCATCCTTCTCTCAATGCAAGTCTGAGTCCAGTGTTCTGTATTTAACATGGCTACCAAGCACTAATAATCTCCATTTTCTGTCCTAGGCACATCTGACAAGTCACCCTCAGGCAAGCTTGACCCCAACCCCAGGGCCGAGAGCATCTCGGATGAGGACACGGAGAGCAGCACTGTTGAAGACCCATCAAGGTGCTCACCCACACCCTCCACCAGCGCAACACACACCTCGGTGGGCCCTAACTGTACAGCAGCTTTGGAATCACAACCTGGTAAGCACACCACACAATTGGTTCCACAGCAGGCGGTGGTAGGGAAATCCTTGGTCGCCGGCACTCCGAGGACTGCTGGAGGCAAGGAATCTGCTGAGTCCGAGTCAGATGATGAGCCTCTGAACTTGGTCCTCAATCAGTTGATGGAGCTGTAAAGACAATCACAGGAACATCAGGAAGGGATGTCTGTTGCACTCCTCAGATTGTAAGGGACGACGAAGGAGTCCGTCCATCTTCAGTCTGAGGTGATAGTGCCGGCATGCCAACGCACCAGCAGCTTGACACCCCAGGGCCATCCACCCAGTTGATTCCAGGAATGTCCTACCGATCCAAATCCCCTCTTCCTAAGATACCCATAGCTCCAGCTCCACAGGTCGAGGAGGATGCAGCTGACCCACAGCAGGACACCCAGAGAAGTCTGGGGCCCTCCAGATCTTGGCCCTCCAGAGGATGCACGCCAAGTCATTACAGACAGGGTGTCGCAGTCAGCAGGCTGCCTTCAACTCCGCTGTGGATGTCGGAGGAGCACCAAGACATAGCGGCAGCGTTAAGGAGTTTGAGAAATGTAGTTGCACAGCCTGGCACAGGTGTTAATCACATGTAATTAATGTTCATTATAGTAAATAAACTCCCAAGAATGTCTCCTTTCCAATGGCTCCTTGTTATGATGAGCAGTGTTCATGTCACTCAGATATGAAACCTTGGTTCCTGCACAAGACAAAGGTAGGTGTCTCAGTCCAGGGCCTCTTCCTTGTGCAATATGTAACCTACAGACCAAAGTGATGGTCCAGCTTCACACTCACTGGACACATCAGTGATGTCTGCACCTTGATGGTGCTTGTCATTGCTGCCAGAATGTCATGTGGAGGCGTCACAGAGTTCCGTCATTCTCTCTGTGTGCTCTCAGCACCTGAGGTGGGGCTGCCCCCATGTCTTCAGCATCTGCACCCAGTGACTGTGTGCTCCTGAAGGGGACAAGTGCTGAAAGCTGACAAAGGTTCAGGTGCATTTAAAATTTCAGCTGCGTCTCCATATGACCCTGATCACAGAGCGCAAGCGAGCTGCCCGCAGCCAGACAGGAGTCAGACATTCACTGAGGATATGTGAAGATCTATGGAGTGTCCTCGCTGCATGCCGTCATCATCCTCCTGGAATCTAGCGACTATTAGGGCCTCCGCTGCATCTCCATGACATAAGCCTGAGCACTGAGGCATCACTGAGCACTGCCATCAGACACACAGGAGTCAAACGTTCATAGATGCAAGGTGAGGATGTCAGGATTGTTCGCACTGCATCTCAACATCATCCTCCACGAGTCTTGCAGCTATGAGGACCTCCCAAGTGCCTGCCTCATCTAGCCAGTGCGATGGCCTCAACGCCAGCATCCTTGCTTTTGAGACCTCATCACCATCTTCCCCTTTGACATCTTCATCATCAGAGGAGGCATGTAGCTCTTCCATCTCCTCCACAGCCAGGTCCTCCTCCCATTGCAGCGTCAGGTTCTGTAGTGCACAGCAAGCCATGATAATACGCGACACCCTCAGTGGACCATATTGCAGTGCTCCACCGGACCTGTTGAGACACCAGAACCTCATTTTCAAGGTGCCTATCGTTTGCTCTAAAGTCCAAGAAATGGCACAAGCCTCGTTGTACTGTCGCTCTGCTACAGTCTGAGGCCGCTGCACAGGCATCATCAGCCACGTCCTCTGTGGATAGCCCTTGTCCCTGAGAAGCCAACCCTGCAGCCTCTGTGGACCCTGGAAGATGTTAGGAATCCGAGACCTGTTAAGGATGTCGGAGTCATGGACTCTCCCAGGAATCATGCGCAGACCTGTAGGATGCGTTTGTGGTGGTCGCTCAGCTGAACTTTCACTGAGTAGAAGCCCTTGCAGTTGATGAAGCTGACTATTTGTTGCCACAGAGATCTAAGTGCCACATGAGTGCAGTCGATGACACTCTGCACCTGTGGAAAGCCCGAGATCTGTGCAAATCCCAGTGCTCTTGCTTCTTGGCTTTCCTGATCCCAGGCAAAATACACAAAGTTCTGTGCCTTCATGAAGATGGCGTCCATGACCTTCTGGATGAACTTGTACGTGGAGGCTTGCGAGAACCCGCACAAGTCACCTGTAGAGCCCTGGAAGGAGCCACTAGCATAAAAATTGAGCGCCACAGTCACTTTCACAGCCACTGGCAGTGGGTGCCCTCCATCTCTCCGTGGCACCAAATTCTACACAGGTGGCATATGTGACCAACCAAGGGTATGTGCACTCACATCTGGGTTCCCCTCGAAGTTCAACTCTCCAGGCACACACCTTTTAAAGGCAATCATGAAGCACGCTGTTCTGAAGCCACGCCGACGTGAGTCATAAATTTGAGTGGGTGGGGAGGGGGGGTTGATTCTGGCGTGAGGGCACAATAACGAGGTGCAAATGCATTAAAATTAAGTTCCCTTTGGCGGGAAACGTGACCCGCCATTGACGGGCAGAGGGGATTATCGCAAACTGGTTTCACGATGACGTGAAACCAATTTTTGGCTTTCTCACCATATTGTCTGCTGATGCCTGCCACCAACAGGACTGAACAATTCCGCCCAAAGTGTCTAATCAACAGACTCTCATTTACCTCAATGTTCTTTAGTTGGAACCTTGCTGTACACAAATTAGTTGCTATATTTCCCAGCATTACAACAGTGACCACACTTCAAAAAGTACTTAATTCGCTGTTAAGTGCCTTGAGAGGTCCTGAGGATGTGAATGGTGCTATAGAATTGCAAATTGTTTCCAACCAAGGCAAAACCAATTAAAATTTAGCTTCATGTTAAGTCCATACAGAAAATAAATAAAAACATAATATACTGCAAACACACAGGAGACCCATCAACATCCATAAAGGGGAAAGACAAATAATGTTTAAGGGATAAGCTCTTCATCAAAACAAATTTAAGCAATATGGAGATCTGAAAATTACTATCAAACCCCATGGAGAGGATTTTTAGCCCAGTGGGGACAGGCATGGAGAAGGGTGCAAAAATTCACACCACCAGTTGGCGTCCCAGTTTCCCGGCACCATACTTGGATCATTTTCCTGGAGGCAGGATGGAGCAATGACAGGGTTACTCACTCACAGACACCGGATAGCCAATATTGAGCTTGTTAAAGGCCTTTTAAGGCCTACTATCAGAGTCCGACTGCAATCTCCGGAGGCGTCAGGGACCAGCCTGGAATTGGCCTCCCGGCAGCAGAATGGGGTTTGGAGGGGAGGCTCTCCAGGCAGGCTTTGAGACTCTCTGCCTGCCTGCCGTCAGCTGAAGCCACAGGTCACCCCCTGGTGGCCTGTCTGCTAAAGGTATTTTCTATTTTAAAATTAAAGAAGTTGGAGGGTGCCTCCATCATAGGATGCACTCTTTCGCTTACCAAAAAGGCAGCCTGCTGCTTCTTTAGTGTTAGAGGACCTCCTGTTCATCCTCCAGCTTTGAAAGCCCACTCCCTGCCCTTAATTGGATGCGAAACCTGCCTTTTGGTTATTAATTGATCAATTCAGGGAAACCACAGCCAGGTGACTGTTCCCCACACAATGCAGGCATCTGACCCCTACCTGACCCTGATGTCAGGGTCCTGAACCCTCAGGGAAAAGTTCTGCCCTATATCTCTTCAAAATAATTTTTTCTTCAATGAGCTAATTATCTTTTCTAACACCTTGGAACCAACAATAGATGCTTTCTGAAGAAGAGAAGTTTAAGGTTGAACTACTGAAGTTAAGTCCTACTTCATTTTAGCTTTTTTACAACTCTTTCACCGAAAGATTATACTTTGTTGATATTTACATAAATTAAATGGATTGTTACAAGCTATCGCAGGAGTGGAAAGGCCTAAAAATCTGAATCTTAACTTTTCCGTCTTGTACACTCTTTATTTATACCAATCAGAAAACTGGGCAGCTGCTCACCCCTAATGAACAAGTATTACACTCGGGCTGACAGAAAATCCATTTAAATGACCTCAATAATTAACATATAAATCTTCTATTTTGGGGCATTGGGACTGCTTTCCCAATTGATAAGACTCTTCCTGTTTGACCAGCTAAAGGGAAGTTTAGCCTCATCTTCAATGGCAATTTTAATTATTGTTCTAAAATGTGACTACATTATGCTTATTTAATTTCACACTAAACCTTTGGAAAGTTCCAGCTCCAAAGAGCATTTCTCATCGGCTACCTAATTTCATTTTTACTTGACAATACAAGGTTTCAACATTTCTGAGTTTAATCAATCTCATTTCACAGGCTTTACACATTATTTTGTTAAAACTTGCATGTATAAATCTTAGATTTCTCAGGTACTGATGAAAACATGTACTTAGAATAATTTTGTTTAATGTAAAATTTAAAAAAAACAAATGATTTAAAGGACTGCGGTGAAAGACCACTGAATCTCAGTGTAAATCATAATAGAGTGACAGGGACCTTCTGTAATATAAACAAAGTTTTAACTACACAATAGAGTTAAAAGCATCGTTTGCATTAAAATATAATCAAGGGTACTTAGATACTTTGAGTACTTTTTAGATGATTCACTGGAGACAAAACAAAAATATGGAATTCTATTTAGCAGTTATGCAATGAGTAATTGAAAATGAATCAGGTCTAAGCACTCCTCCCAACTTCCAGATAAAAGGATGCTATGAGATTAATTTGTGTTATATGACAGTTTTCAAGAATTTTAAAATCAAGCAGTTTTCTTTTTCTCCATTAACAAAACTATGTTTGGGAAATACAAAAGAAATATAGCTATTTGAAAATTAAAACTGTTAGAATCATTTAACATTCTATGTTGAATTCAAAATTATTAAGCTAATCACCTATATTGTTTTTATTAGTAACATTATGCATTGAAATTTGTAACAAAGTTTACTTTTTAATTGTAGCCCTTTATTTTTAATCATGGATTTAATTGAAGAGAGAGACTGGCTGTGGCAATTTATGATGAAATACATTGTCAGAATATGGTAACGTCCTCATTGTTCTTCAAGGTTATGCATCTTCCAGTTCCAGAGCAGCACCCTAGTGGATTATTTTTTATATCTCACCCTCAACCCTGATCTTTCACTGAAATAGACAACTTACTACTTCAGACTTAAATGTGAAACCCTACCAAATCCTTAACAGAAATTCTGCTCACAAAAGACTGTCAAAGAGGAAAGTTCACAGATCTGTATATAAAAAAATTAGAGACAACTTGCATTTATATAGCACCTTTAACAATGGAAAACAGCCCAATGCACAAGAATGTAACAAGACTGAAATTCATTTACCTCATTTGGGGGTGTGATGTAAGCTTTTCTTTCTTTCTTCTCCTTCTTCTATTTTTTCTCCCTCTTTCTTTTTTTTCTTTTTCTTGTTCTTTTCCAAATATACATGTATACTTTCTTTTTGGTCAGTTTTTAAAATTCTTCAGGTGGATGAACTCTGGTTCAAAAATATTTAATCCTTTATTTGTAATGGTTAACCTATGGGGACCATATGCTTTGATGCGCTTTTTTTTTCTCAAAATGTCCACTAATGTCAGGGCCTCACAGGACGGTTGTCCAGTCCATTTTATCACCTGGAATGTGAAAAATCTAAACCACCCAGTTAAAAGAAATAAAGTTCTCTCTCATTTACATCGTTTGAGAGTGGGCATTGCCTTCCTGCAGGAAACTCACTTTCGTACACCTGACCACTTTCGAACGCGGAATTTTCATAGTAAAGTGAGAGGTGCGGCAATTCTAATCGATAAAGGCATTCCCTTTGTTCATTCAGGTTATAGCTGATCCTGGTTACCGCTATGTTATAGTACAAGGCAGACTTTTCAACTGTCCATTGATCCTAGCTAATGTATACGCACCCAACTGGGATGATCACCATTTCATTTCAAACTTTTTATTTTCCATACCAGATTCAGACTCTCAGGGCTGAATTTTATGGCTGACGCGCGGGTGGCAGAGCCCGCACGTCAGCGCTTAAAATGTCGTGCGCTGACGTCGGGCGAGCATACCAACGCCAGCACACGGCATTGCTATATATAGCTGGGTGGGCGCGCTATGCAGCGCAACGCACGCCCACCATTAATTAAAGGCCTTGTTGAGGCCCTTAACTCGGCAATTGAAGCCAATTTTGAGGAGCCCGTGCGATCTTCGCCTCGGCGCACGGGCCCAACGGGCAGGCTGATTTTTTTAACAAACCTCATCCAGGGGCGGGATATGTGGGCTCAGAGGGGTTGTTCATGTTTTATCTGAAGTATTTATTGCAAAAATTGTTTTAAACTTGCCTGTGTGATTGTTAGCAGTTCAGATCGATTTCCAATAGCTTTCTCTGTACTTTGAAGCTTCAGCTCACCAGTCTGCAGACAGTAATCTTTATCGGGCCTGCAGCTTTCCGGAGGCCTCCATTTAGCCTGGGTATGGGTTCTGACATTTCCACCGGATGCAGCTCCTCTGAGGAGGAAGGGTGGGTTACAATAAGGAGGAGGCCAAGAGTGGACAATCAGCCTCCAGGGGGGCCACCTTTGGGAGGCCAGGTGCAGGCACAAGGGCCGCAGGGCCAAGAGGTTGTCCAAAGTGGAAGGGGCCGCAGAAGACGCCACTATCCTGCTGCCAGGGTATACAGGCGGCGAAGCAGCTACCTCAATATGACTGCAGTTCAGTGCCAAAGGAGGCTCCGACTGCCAAGGGGGACAGTGAACTATTTCTGTCAGCTAATTGGCCCTGAGATCTCCCCTAACTGTGTGGGTGGACACCCCATGCCAGCGGTTCTGAAGGTCACAGTTGCCCTCCACTTCTATGCATCTGGCTCCTTCCAGGGCTCGGTGGATGATCTTTACGGTGTCTCCCAATCAGCTGTCCACACTTGTGTCAAGCAGGTTACAGACGCTCTGTTCAAACGTGCATTGACCTTCATTCACTTCCGCTGCGACCAGGCAAGTCAGACCCAGCGAGCCAGAGGCTTCGCAGCCATTGCTGGCTTCCCCCGCGTCCAGGGTGCAATAGACTGCACACATGTGGCCATCAAGGCGCCAGCAGGTGAGCCCGGTGCCTTAGTCAACAGGAAGGGCTTCCACTCCATGAACATGCAAATAGTGTGTGATCACAGGATGCAGATTCTGCAAGTTTGTGCAAGGTACCCAGGCAGCTCTCATGACGCCTACATCCTCATACTTCCCAGGTGCCGGGGCTCTTCAGTGCTCCGGCTCGGCTGGATGGTTGGCTGGTGGGTGATAAGGGCTATCCCCTCAGAAGGTGGCTCATGACACCTCTCCGCCATCCAAGAACAGAAGCTGAGGAGCGCTACAATAGGAGCCATGGCACCACAAGGGCGGTCGTGGAGAGAGCCATCGGTCTTCTCAAGACACGCTTCCGTTGCCTGGACCGCTCAGGGGACGCACTCCAGTACCACCCAGATCGCATCTCTGTGATAGTGGTAGCATGCTGCACTCTGCACAATCTTGCGCTAGAAAGGGGGGATGCAGTTGACGATGAAGACCTTGATGCAGTGGATGACGCTGCACATGATGAATCCAGCAGTGGCTCAGAGGATGAGGAAGCACAGGGCGATGATGAGGGGCAGCACGCCAACCCACTACTCTACCAAGGAGGCAGGGACTTTAATCCAACGAATCTTCAGCTAGCTCCACACACATGGATCTGCAGGACCAGCATTGCCTGGCGCATCCACACGCAGCACTTCGGTGCTACATCTTCCACCTCATCAGCTGCAACTAAGGGCTTAGTACAGAAACATCAATGTCCACTCAAACACTGATGATATGTCTGTGAAACATACAAATACAGCACAAAGGAAACACCCTCAGTCATGGTCAGAAAAGTGGACTTTATTGCCACCAAAATAAACAACAAACGTCGTTCTGATGCAGATAATGAAACATTCCCTAATCTCGGGCCAACACAAAATCACCAGTGACAAACCCGTGGAATGCTTAACGTGCCTTATGCTTACGTTTGCGGGTGCTACGTCTTAGTGCCGCCCCATCGCTCGGAGTGGCTTGTGAGACAGCCTGCTGACTCTGCTGTCCTGTTGGCCTCGATGACCTTGGCGGCCGTCCTCTGGCCCGTGGAGCCTGTGCTGGCCTCACCTGGGAGGGAGTGGCCAGTTCCAGAACTGGCACCTCCCCAGTTGTCGCAGCCTCAACAGATGCAACGGTCACTGGCAGAGGGGCGGAGGAGCTGCTGCCCTTATCCAGAGCGCCCTGAGAGGAGTTCGCAGCAATGACAGGCAGCTGCTGCGCCGACGTGAGGTCACATTGGACCTCCCTGCTCACCGCAGATGGATGGGCACCAAACTGCAACACTTGGTGCCCAGAACATCTCCCACGTTGCCAATGACCACCTGTGGCCATTAGCGCTGTGAGGGCTTACAGGTCAGAGCTGGAAGTCCCTCTCCATGAGAGTTGCCAATCTCTCCATGGAGGAAGCCTGAAGCTCTGTCCTGAGGTTCATGCCATCACTGACACTCTGCCTGGATTCCTCCACCACAGAGACCAAGTGAAGCACACCCTCATGCAACCCTTCCAGATGCTCCCGTGCACCCTGCCGCTTGTTCTGCAGCTGCTGCATGGCTAACATCTCCAGAGGCACATCATCACTGCCCGACTCAGCATGTGCCTGGTCCCCTGCAGTCCTCCGGCTGCTGGCGCCATCGGCACTCTCTGTCTGTGCTGAAATTAACAACAAGGACAGTGCATCAGTTAACGTTCAGTCAGTAACACCATTCATCCCTTTCCCCCCCGAGGCTCATAATGCGCTCAACCTTCAAGAACCTAAGGAGACGAACATTGGTGGGGTGGTAAATAGTCAAGAGGAGGCCCAAACATTACACGCACATACGGACAGGCTGGCCAGGTGGCCTAAGGAATGCCACATGGAATGTTATGTGGATAAGTGTGCGGTTAAGCATTGGGCAAGACAAACAAGGTACAGGAATACATGAGTAATGGTAGGACCATAGAAAGTCACGACGATTACAGGGACCTTGCTGGGCAGACCCATTAAGGTAGCAGAACAGGAACATAAGGCGTTTAACAAGGTCAAAGCCAGACTTGCCTTTATTAGCCGAGGAATAGAATGTAGGAAAAGGGAGGTCATGTTGCAATTGCAGAAAATGCTGTCGAGGCCACATCTACACTTATGCGTTCAGTTGTGACCTGTGCTTCATGGGAGGGATGGCATTGGAGTGGGGAGAGTGCAGAGGTTCCTGACCTGGATGCATGCTGGCCTGGAGAGTTGGAGTGATGAGGAAACATTGCAAACACTTGCAACATTTGCCGTGGAGCACAGGAGATTGACAGGTCACATTATTGACCTTCATACCGTTATGAGGGGCATAGAATGGGTGGACAGAAGGCAACATTTCCCCTTGGCGCAGGGATGACTAACATGGTGGCATTTATTTAAGTTGAGTGCCAAGAGGTTGACAGGGTGAGGTGCTGAGGACCTTTTGGACAGAGTAATGTCCGACGCACTGGCAGAAAGGGTGGTGGAGGTACAAACCCTCCTAAGATGCAATAAGTCTTTGGGTGTGCAGCAGCAATGCCATGGCACGTTAGGCCATGGGGATAGTGGTCACAAATGGGATAAGGCGACTTTGGAAGGTGCATCCTCAAGGGGCCGAGGGACCTTTGTGTATGACCCACACATCTGACTGTATCAGTCTGTGAATGAGCAGTGTTGCTGCATGCACCAATCATCAGTGCTTTGGATGGTGGGGAGACAGAATGGATGGGACTGTGGCCCTCAAATACCTGGCCGCTGCACCCCAGCCTCGCCGACACCTGTCAACCTGGCCGCTTGCCTCCTCCCCAGCTCCATGGCCTGCTCCTCGTAGGTGGTGAGGCGCTGTTGCACGGCGTGCCCACCACCAGTCCGCAGACGCTCCCGGCTATTGTTCTCTGTTTTTGCCTGCAGAACAGAGAAGAGCATTTATTGGGGCTGATCGCTCATGTACTCTGCATGCGCACACCGCACCCCAACCACAGTGGCCCATCTGAGGCCTCCAGCGGCTCCTGTCCACACTACTGGTGATCAGTCACCAGAAGATAGTACGGCTGCTCCTAACCCCCTCCCCCAGCGGCCACCTTGGACACATTCGGTGTCCATCACTTTGAATAACACACGGGTCTTAGCGCCCGTGGCAAGGAGGCGCAACTAGGTGCAGCGCCAAAGCCAGCAGATGGCTCTTGGCCACGACACCTTGAGGCTCCCCTTCCACCATCTCATGACCATCAATAAGACATGTGTTAGAGTTCTGAGTATGTTTCTAGCTGCCTCCCCTACAGGTTGCCCCCGGACTACTCAAATGCGACAAACACCAACATATGCTGCGGGGAGAACCCATCTTCTCCTCAGCCACTAAGGCTGATGTAAGCATGGTCACTATCTGTTTGTCCACCCAGCATGCGCCAAATGCCCAATGCAGTAACGACACAAAGACGTGGTGGGGGTCCTCAAAGGCTAAGGCTACCTGCTGGGTAAAATAGCCAAGGCCGACATGGTACTCATCCTTCCAGGGCGCAACAAATCATTGAAGCGCTTGCGGCACTGGGTTCCTGTGCACCACACAGCATCTTGAGAGCTTACTGCCTCCGCCACCTCCTGCCATGCCTGCCTGGTCACGTGGGGTCCTTCCTCTTCCCATCTTCCGGAAGCAACACCTTCCGATGATTTGACACCTCTTCCAGGAGGGCAGCAAGGCAGGCATCGGAGAACCGAGGGGCACATTGGCACCCCCGATGGCCTACCCTGCAGCCTGCCCCCCTCCTCCTCCTCTGCCCTCTGAAGCCCAGTCGCTGGCCATGGTGAACAGCCTAAAGGAGGCTGCCTGGCCTTTCTTTATACAGACTGCCGGTTCCCCATTGGAACTGGCGGTCTGTACACGCCCGCCACAGATTTGAATTTCCCACTGAACATGGGAGTCTGAAACGGGCTGGGCGGGCCTTAATTGGCCCACGCAAAATGGCGGTGCGGCCCGTTTCGCCGGCGGCGATTGGCTCCATGCCCGCCGCCAATTCGGTCAGGCCCGCCCACCCAACAAACAGAAAATTCAGCCCATATAATTTACTTCTTGGAGGAGATTTTAACTGTGTTCTTAGCCCAAATTTAGATCACTCATCCATAAAATCTGTTCCAATATCAAAATCAGCCTCAGCCATCAGTTTTTTTTTAGGATACACACGGATTGGTAGACTCATGGCATTTTCTATACCCATCAGCAAGACATACTCCCTTTTCTCTCCTGTTCACCACACCTATTTGCATATTGACTATTTTTTCCTGACAAGAGGCTGCTCACATTAATTCAATCTTAAGGATACAATAGTTTTGTGATCTCTGATCAAGCCCCCTTAGTTTTGGCAATACGATTTCATGACCAACCATTTCTCATCCACCACGGCGTCTTGATTCTCTTCTTCTAGTGGACCCGGGTTTTACTAAATTCATTTCCTCGCAAATAGATACTTTTGTAGAACTTAATACTACTCCAGATATTTCCTTTGCTACTGTCTGGGAAAGTATGAAGGCTTACCTACGTGGACAAATAATTTCATATACTGCTCAACTTAACAAACGCAATACCTCAAAATTGTCCCAATTGATTGACCAAATTCTCTTAGTGGACCAGCAGTCTGCTATTGCACCTACCCCAGTTTTATACAAACAGCATCTGGCTCTACAAACTGAATTTGATCTTCTTTCTACTTAAAAAACAGAAAAGCTTATACTTAGATCACATGGTATATTTCATCAGCATGGTGAAAGAACGAGTGGACTCCTGGCTCACCAGCTTCGTCAGTCTGTTTCCTCTCAACTTATTACTGAAATCACCACTCCAACAGGGTCAACTACCACCAATCATCAGGAGATCAATGATCAATTTAAACTTTTTTATTCCACTCTTTATACCTTAGACTCCTTTTCAGACCCTGGTTTATTTCACAATTTTTTTGATAATATTGACATCCCATCTCTAATGTCTGACTCAGTGAAATACTAAAGGCAATTAAATCCATGCAAAGTAATAAGGCCTGATGGATTTCCAACAGGATTTTATAAAAAAATTCTTAACACAATTTTCTCCTTTATTACTGTCTCCGTATTCAGAATGCTTTCTCTTTAAAATGCTTCCTCCATCTTTGTCTATTCTTTTAAAGAGGGATAAGGATCCTCTGCATAGCAATTCTTACCATCCTATTTCCCTTTTATTTATTTTTATTCGTTGGGATGTAGGCTAGCTAGGTTAGCATGTATTGCCCTTGTTCAGAGGTCATTTATGAGTCTGGAGTCATATGTAGGCCAGACCAAGTAAGAACGGCAGATTTCCTTCCCTAAAGGGCATGTTTTACAACAATCGACATGGGTTTCATGGTCATCATTAGATTTTTAATTCCAGATTTTTATTGAATTCAAATTTCATCATCTGAAGTGGTGGAATTCAATCCTGGGTTCCTACAGCACTACTCTACGGATTAGTAGTCCGTAGTAATACCACTATGCCACCACCTCCCCACAATGCGGATGTCACGATACTAGCTAAAGCCTTAGCCCATCGTCTCGACCCTGTCCTTCCATCTATTATCTCTCCTGACCAGACAGATTTTATACAGGTCAGGCAATCCTTCCTAATTTAAGGCGTCTTTTCAATATTATCTGTACGCATTCAACTACTCCTCTTCCTGAGGTTCTTATAACTATGAATGCAGAAAAGGCTTTTGATAGAGTGGAATCAGATTACCTTTTCTACACTCTTCAAAAATTTGGATTTGGACCCATTTTTATAAAATGGATACAACTATTGTATTCCTCCCCGGTTACTCCAGTACATACAAATAACATCCACTCTAAGCTCTTTGACTTCCATCGAGGTACCAAACAGGGCTGTGCCCTTTCCTCCCTACTTTTCGCTATTGCTATTGAGCCTCTGGTAATTTCACTGTGGACCTGTGGAGATATACAGGGTGTTATACGGGGTGGAGTCAAGCAGAAACTCTCCCTATATGCTGATGACCTGCTTCTTTGGTCTCTGATCTCTGATCCAGCCTCCTCTCTCCCACATATTTTCTCTATTCTTGAGCGACTTGGTCATATTTCAGGTTTTAAAATTAACTTTCAAAAGAGTGACATTTTTCCCATTAACTCTATTGCAAAGAGTTAACTTCTTTCTTCCCTCTCCTCCAAGGTCTCAGTAAACAGTTTTAAATATTTAGGAATTTTAATTACTAGATCCCTTGGAGACCTTTTTAAGCTCAACTTTGACCCTTTGTTGGAACGTATGAAGCAGGACTTAGCACGTTGGTCTAATTTACCCCTTTCTTTAGTTGGTTGTATAAATTCTGTAAAGATGAATATTTTGCCAAAACCTCTATCCTTATTTCATAGTGCATTCCCTTGTTTATCCCCAAGCACTTTTTGTTGCAATAGACCAATTAATTTCTTCCTTTATTTGAAATAAGAAAACACTCAGAATTCATAAAGTTTTTCTTCAAAGACCCAAGCATTTAGGTGGTTTGACACTGCCAAATTTTCAGTTTTATTATTGGTCTGCTAATATCCGTAATATTTCTTTTTGGCTTCATTCAGATTCAGCTGGTTTAGCAAGGGTGCAATTGGAGGCAGCCTCCTGTCGATCCATATGTCTGCCTGCTCTCCATTCCTTTCTCAACCAGTCACCTTTCTTCAAACCTTATTGTCAGACGGTCACTTAAGATTTGGACACTGTTCAGAACACACTTTGGGCCACAATGTCTCTCTTTATGCAGCCCTATTGATGCAAATCATTTATTTCCACCTTCATTAGGGGTTTCTGCCTTTCAAGTCTGGCACACGAGAGGCTTCAAAACCCTTGCTAACTTATATATTGATAATATTTTTACTTCTTTTGACTCTCTCTTGGAAATAAGATCTGCCCCGCATACACTTCTTTCGCTACTTACAAATCAGAGATTGTGGACGCAAAATAAATCACTCAGTTTCCTTTATTGCCCCCTAAATCATCGATAGATATTAGATTAGAACTAAATCCTTTTGTTAGGGGAATTCATTTCCAAATTATATGCTCTTCTCTTTTCACTACACTGCCCTTCGCTTTTTACCTTAAAAACGCTTTGAGAGCAAGATTTTGATTCAGGTTTATCAGAAGATATCTGGAAGTCTATTCTCTCTCGTGTACATTCCTCATCTGTAAGCGCAAGACATGGGTTGCTACATCGTATCTAACTATCCAAAGTTAAGTTATCTAAGGTTTATCCAAATTTTGATCCAACCTGTGATAAATGTCATACTGCCCCAGCCTCTCTAATGCATATGTACTGGTCATGTCCTAAATTGGCTTTGTTTTGGACAAAAAGTTTTACATCACTCTCATTTTTAGTCGCAATGTTGAACCTTCTCCTATTACAGCACCCTTTGGAGTGGAACCAAATGGCATCCCTCTTACAAAAATTCAGATAGTTGCACTCGCCTTTTCAACATTATTGGTTAGCTGCATTATTCTACTAAATTGGAAAGAGTCTGCCCCACCCGTTTTTATTAATTGGATACGTGATCTTATGCAGAATATTAAACTTAAGAAAATAAATTACACTATAAGAGGCTCCGCTGATGGATTCTATATAGATTGGCAACCTTTTCTAGATTATTTTGAGGAACTACAGCTCTCTACTTTCATGTAACTGATCCTAAGTAGGCTGTACATATTATATCATATGAAACTTTTCTGTCCTATGATTGTTGTTGATTTTATTATTTATTTTTTGGGGCCGGCAAGGGTTTTTTTTCATTTTTTTCCCTTTTTTCTTTCCTTTTTCTTCTTCTTCCTCCTACTTCTCTTTTCCTTCCCCTTTTCTTTCTCCTCCAAATGCAAGTTTATTATTGTTGTGCTGTAGGCTATTTTCTGTACTGTTACTCATTATGATTGTTGTTAAAACTTAATAAACAGAAAAAAAAAGACTGAGATTTACACTGACCCAAAGGAGATTTATAAGGGGGCGATTAAAGGCTTAGTCAAAGAGGTAGTTTTTCAGGAAGAACTTAAAGGAGGAGAGAGGGAGTTGGAGAGGCAGAGAGGATTCAAGAGGAAATTCTAGAGCTTAGGACCTAAACACCTGAAGGCTTAGTTGCCAATGTTGGGTTGAAGCATGAGGAGCATGTTTAAGAGGACAGATTTAGAGGAACAGATGAAAGGTCATCAGCCTGAAATGTTAA
The DNA here is from genome assembly GCF_964194155.1 of Cetorhinus maximus. Lineage (NCBI taxonomy): Eukaryota > Metazoa > Chordata > Chondrichthyes > Lamniformes > Cetorhinidae > Cetorhinus > Cetorhinus maximus. The sequence goes on from NC_135887.1 coordinate 118,697,038, forward strand.
CTCAGTTTCTCTCTCCAAAGATGCTGCCAGATCTGCTGAGTATTTCCAAAATTTTCTGTTGTTATATATAAGTGTATATATTACCCATTACAACAGTAATTTCAAAAGTACTTCATTGACTTTAAAGTGCTTTGGGACATCCTGAGGTCATGAAAGGCACAGCATAAATGCAAGTCTGTCCTTTCTTTTCTTTCTTCTCAGTTCTTCTTCACAAAACAATCTGCCAGATAAAATTATTGGCATGGTTTGAGATTGCGTTTGGATATTTCACAGGGAACAGATATAGATAAGTGCTCATGCTTTCTCTCAATCAGTCCACCTTTCATCAACACAAAGTCAAAAAAGGAATGTAAACATTTCCTGACAACTCATTTAGGAAGTGATGTCATGAAACATCATGCCATAAATAAGAAAGCACTGTTTCCAATTAAAAATATTAACTTGAACGGTTTCATTTTAATCTACAAGACACCAACATTTTTACTTTGTTTTGTTAAAAAGCTCACAGCTGCACATCAAAGAACCATAATAAAACCTGCACTGGATGAAAATTGTGGTCTCATTTAAAGTTGGAATTTTTCCAGTAATTGTACTTCTTAGTTTGTTCTTGCACAAAAGTCTTTATGACAAATCTTTTAGATCTGGGAAGACATGTCATGTCTGTACAGAGATAGCCAAACCACAGTAAAGTTTAGAAAGACATCCTTTCAGCCTGTATATCCTTCGCTTTCCTGCAACAGTTTCTCATCAGTTATCCTACCACTACCATCACTAATATTGCAAGATAAAGGGGACACATCAGTTCATTTAAAATCAACAGCTCCTGTAAGTGTCTTTATTGGCAAAGTAGAATTAGTTCCAACTCAAAGGGCATTAAAAATGTTGTGATGCTTAGTTAATCCTGCAAGAATATCTAAATCTAATCCTCTTTCCAAAATCTAATAAACCACTATTAAGCAACTCTAGAGGGGTTTAAATTGAATAGTCCCCAAATTGGGGCTCACAGATTGTGATGCATGATTATCCTATGCACCACTGAAGAGATGCATGTTCATTTCCAAGATGGTGCTGTGCAGCCCAGCATTAAACACGCTGTTGAGTGGCTGCACAACTCAGCAAGGGACCCAAGTTTGTTGTGGCTAACACCAATTAAAGCTAGTCTGCACTACTTAAAGCCGGATTGCACCTCTTAAAAGTGAGGTGTATTCTGGCTGCAGCAGAGACTGGAACTGCTTGACCAACATTGGAAAATGTTCATGAAAGACCCAAAATGGGGCAACAGGATTGAGAGCTCCTGTTGTGTTCTCAGGTTTTCAGGTGCTGCACTGGAGTACCTGGTGCAGGACATGGGTCAGGGGCAAGAGGTTCTCTTCCACCAGAAGGCCAAGAGGCCCTCCAGACAGCTGTTTAGAAGGCAGTGGGAGCAGGTGGCCTTGGTGGTCAATGACAACAGGCTGGCTCTGAGGATATGTCTGCAATGCCACAGAAAATTAAGACCTCATATGGGTGATCAAGGTTAGTGAATGCATCATTATATCTTTCCAATTGAACCACCTGTCTTACACACTGTTCCAATAACCACACCCCCTTCACTTGCCTATCAATAATCTATATCAATCATGACTAAAACCTCATACTCACATGTTTCACCTCACCCTCACAAACTTAGCACTGTTGGAAGCTGTGAGGTGCGTCTGTGTGCAGCTTTGCTGCAAACACACAGATCCCACAGTTTCCACATACTGCCAGCTATTCAACTGTGGCAGGCATACCACCCAAATACATTTCAATGCATTGACTAACACACATTGTTCTTTTTGCAAAGAAAAGTGGCATATAATAGAAGACAGCAGCAAACGGGCAGTGGTGGAGCACAGGCATATGCTGACCGTTGTAGATGAAAATGTGCCAGGGATAATTGGCGTAGCTGTCACCAAGGTAATGGCCAGCAGTGTAGCTGAAGCTATTGAGAATGATGGCATATTTTTGCCTTATGCATCTTCCCAATTCCCACTTCACCCCCTCATCCCGCAATCTGTTATGGTGTACAAGCTATATATGGTGTGACCATGGATGCCTCATTTTATCTCATCTCATTCCAACATCCAAAACTCCTCTTGTGCATTCATGCTTTCAAATACCCAAGAACACAGCCAGTGGTCCCTGAGGCTGGAGGCCTATAGGGAGACCAGACCACAAAGAAGAATCACTGCCACGTGATCTGATAGTTGTAGCCACCAGCTCAGATACTGGCTGCCTGCAAACCTTAGAGGGATGTATAAAAGAATTGTCAGCATATGGTGAGTAACTGGGTTGGCTTGGGCTGTAGCCAGGCCATGGGGAAAGAGCAGCCTGTGGTGAGATTGCTGGGGTGAGATTGCAGTTAAGTTCTGCTGCAGAGGACTTGAATGGGACAGCATACAGAAGGCTGATGGTCATGCACAAAGAAATGCTTGATGCATTGGAGAGCCTACCAGAGAATTTATTGTCACTGAAAAAGTGAATAGAAGAGTCCAGCTCAAAATTGGCATAGGGGTTCATCCAGAGCTTGGAGCCCAACCTTTCCAGTATGGAAGTGGTGAACAACTCCATGAGACCAGACGCAGGCCCAAACATGATGTTGCTTCTGGTGGCCGATGTCTCAGCTTCCATTGCAGCACTGACAGAAGTCATGAAATGTCTGAGTGCTGCAGTGGACACTCAGACTGAGATCATGAAATCTTTGCTTGGTGACATAGCTTGGTGCCACACAACTTCAGACTGATGTCACCATGGCTGTGGATAGGTGGATAAGGTTCTTCTGCTGATAACCCTTCTCCTCCATCTAATTCTGCTGCCCAAGGAGAACTGCAACTATAACCCCCATGACTCGGAGCAAGTGCTGTACTCAGAAGCCTTTCAAAAGCATACCACTCCCTGCTAACGTAACCACCTTGTCACAACTCCTCCAACAATCCAGTATTTCAACTAACTCTAAAGCAGCAAAAAGATAATCAAAAGCACCTAACCCACAAGTTGGACAGTGATGCCTTTAAATAACACCTGTGGGTGGCGGGGGACCCATTGTGTTGCTAAACACATGTTCAGCAGTGCATGTTAACAGAAGCGGCAAGGTCCAAAATCATAGGTTGGGTGTCAAATAAGTGTTACACACTGAATGAAGTCATAGCCCGCCCACTCTGCATACTTGCCTGCCCCACCACCCTCACATGTTGATCGGGATGGCCCATGCAGGAAGTGGTCAGGAGCGGTTCCCCAACCATTTCTCACTTCAACAGGCTCCCGTAGTATTGAAATCATTGATGGTACAGAGCCTTGTTTAGGACATCAGAAATTTCTAAGTTTGATGACCCCCATCAATGTCAGGAAAGGTACTAGGAGTAGAGATAAGTTAAGCACAGTCCACTGATTGAACGATATACATCAGGAAAATAGTGCAAAGTAGGATTTTTGTCTGCTATAATTTCTTTGTGGTCAGCCAAGAGTCACACACACAAAAGCTTATGTTCAAAAGTCTCCAAACCAATCTACTGAATGATCTTTTTAAAGATCAGATTTCTGCCCAATATGAGTGCACTCTCTCCTCTGAAAGGACATACCCCAATTAACCAACCTGGGGAACTAAAGCAGTGTTTGGCAGCCAAGTGTGAATAGGAGCATTGGTACAATGTAGTCTGCTAAAATCTCGCAGGCAATCAGTACAAAGTACTAGTAAACTTCCCACTGTTTGTCTACCAAAGAATGTTAGGACATTAGCTTGCTCATTTAACCCAGTCGCAGGTCTAACTCTCCAGATTCCATTAGTGTGCCAATCATCAACAGCAGTCTGCAAACCTGCCCAGCTCAAGCATCTGATTACCAATTTTGCCAGAGAGTTGGCATTGTTCTGAATTTTTGGGAAAGAAATTGACATGATATAATTAAAGCAGGAAAAACAGGAAAATAATGGAGAAGCATGATCCTCTAGTTTCAATCCATTCATCTTTAAACAGAGAAAAACAATGTCCAGCAGGATTCTCACAAGTTAAGACAAACCTTTATATTATACTAAATGCAATGTTGTGATTATATTCACTCTCATTCAACTGTGGTTCTCATTCAAACAGATCTCTGATGTTTACCTTTCTTCTCTCCAAGTAGTTGCATATGTCCTGTGTTTTGGTCAGCTATTACCCATCATAAATCTTACAGCACAGGAGGTCATTTGGCCCATCATGCCCATCTTTGAAAGAGCTAGCCAATTAGTCCCACTCTGCTACTCTATTCCCCTAGCTTTATTTTCCAACTAGCTCTTGCTTTTAGATTTACTGCATTGCTAAAACAGATACTCACACTTCATACTGTTTTACCCATAGTAGTGTGAATAAGGATTTTTCGTATGATCCAGAGTTGTCTTTTTTTACAATACCAGAGAACTGGACACAGAACTTGTTATTTGATACTGCAGATCCATCTGCCTTTATAATCATTGCACTCCTTTCAAGGGTTGCACCTACCTAATTTTTTTTCAACTTTGGTACATTCGCTTTATACTTTACTTAATAACTAACTGTGCTGCACAAGGAAATAAGTTCCATAAGCTGTACAATAAATAAATCCTTCAACTAATTCTATTCTGTACTAAGAACACATATCATAAAGGATTCAATTAATTTTCTTCTTCACGTTATTTTCTTCTTCAAATTAAGTCAATCTTCAAAGTTGCAGGTCTTGCTTGCCAAATAACCAAATCAGTTCCCACATCCAAATTGAGCAGTACAACACAGCAGGCTAAGGAAGATAAGTAAACTGTATATAGAAGAGAATAATAGAAGGGAATCTTAGATAGAAACAAATGCAATTTTTGCTGACAGTCTTATTTCAATTGAACTCCTACTGGCAGCCCCAACCCAACTCCCACCAGCAACCCTGATCAAACCCTGATTTGACCTGACTTCCAATGGGACCCAGCTCAAACACTCAAACGACTTAAAGTAAACATCATTTACTCTTAATGTGAAGATGATGGATATACATGGTTAATTAAGCTATAAGTGTTAGCGGCTTCTTAAAAAAAAGATACAAATGGAAGGAATAAATTACGCACTGAAATAAACGACCTCGCAGGTGATAAGTCAGATGAAGATAGGTTTAACTCAAAATTATACTCTGCGGCACTGATTACTGTAAAAAGGGAGGAGATGGGTTGGAGGTGCACCAAAACATTCTAAAACAGTCCAGCTTTGGTGCTCAACACCCATAAACCATAAATCATAAAGCGCTGTTGAAAAACTTCACAACATGTGGTATCAATAAAAACAACACACTATAAACATTCTGACCTGATGCTTCTCTCCAGAAACTTTGAGCTCTTTTTCAATTCTGTCTAGTGCCAGTTCCTGACGCTGTAGCAGCTGCTGAGTTTGTTGAAGTAATTTCAAAACTTCCTGATGGAAATAAATGACTCTTAATGTTCCTTTTGAAACAATATGTAAAATATAACTAGGACCTCAAGAGTACAGAATGTCCTCTAGAAGCTAGGAACCATGCATGTGTGTACACTGTGCATGTTTCTAATATTCACTCATTGTTAGATATAAAACTGCATACAGCACGGCTTAATATTAATATTTTCAAACATGTACTGCTTTTTGTAAGTTACTGCAAAGAACAGATTCCTAGGAGACAATTAAAGATAGTAACACAATCATGGATTCAAATTATCTTCGTAAATTGCAACAGTTTGGACATTATCTAAATCCTTAAGAGTGGCCTGTTGCCATTTGGCTCTTTTCACCGCCCATATTTCAAATTAAAACTCATGGAATAACTTAAAAACCTCCAAAACAAGTTGAATATTTTGACAATTGTTTATAATTTAAATGTAAGAAATTCTAAATCAGGGATCAAATTAAAACAAAACTGAATAAATTTAGAACAAAATAAATGAGAGATTTTTAGTGTTACCAAGGTATTTTCTAACAGTATGTGAAAAAGCAGATATGAGTAAACAGCTGAACAAGACTGGTAGAAAGTGGCAACAAGAGTTTTGTTCCACTGTTATTTATAATCAGAGAATTGCTCCTATGCTTAAGTAGTTTATGAAAGTTAGCCCACACAAAAAGGGCTGTTAAATTTTGGTTAGTTCTGTTCAGCAGATTCATTACTCACGGTCATTACATGTGAGTTGGCTTTACAAATGAAGGGCAAAATGTCGAAGTTTAAATAGAGCATTACCAGAAGTGATGGTGAACTGGGAGGGGGGAAGTGAGTGGGATGAACGGGGGGGGAGGGTGGAATGGTGGTGCAGGAGATGCAGCCACAGCCCAGTTATTAAACTGGCAGCCCAACCCAATGCTCCTGAGCAGTCCTGACCCGATTCCTGCTGGCAGCTCCAATCCTGGTACAAACTGACTCCCACATTTCTGACAGCTCACACAATGAAAAGAATGATTGAACTTACTGCTGATAAGCAAGCCACAACTTTATTGCTTTCAGTATAACTTCACTGTTCATGTATCAAAGAAAGATGTGTATTGACAATGACATTGCAAAACATTTCACAAAGAAATGCCCTGGAATACAATTGCTGTTATGTAGATGAGGCATGGTAGCCATGTTCTATATATCAAGACCAAACAAATAACAATGAGGTGAATTATGAGTTCATCTGTTTTATACTGGTAATAGATGAGGGAGGAATGTTGTCCAGGACACTGGGAGAATACTCTGCTCTTCTTTGAACAGTGCCATAGAAATTTAAACATCCACTGGGAAGAAAAAATTGAGAAGAGACAATGTAAACTAAATGGCATAATTTTAAAGAGCGTGCAGAAACAGAGACCTGCATGGGAGGTAGGCATACACAAATCTTTGAAGGTGGTAGGACAAGTTGGCATAGATACGAGATCTTTGGCTTCGTAAGTAGAGGAATAGAATACAAAAGCAAGGAAGTTATGTTAAACTTTGATAAATCACTGGTCAAACCTCAGCTGGTGTACGTTGTTCAGTTTTGGATGCCACACTAAGAAAAAATGTCATGGCTTTGAAGGCAGTGCAGAGACTTATTAAAATTATTCCGGATGAGACTAGAGGACCTGGAATTGTTCTTCTTGGAGCACTGAATGTTAAGGAGAGATTTAATAGAGGTGTTAAAATTAAGATAGCGTAGATAGGACGAAACTGTTTCCACTGGCAGGAGGATTGGTAACTGGCAAAAGAGCCAGAGTTGAGCTGTGAAATTCCTTTTTTTAAATACAGGGAGTTACGTTGATCTATATTGCCTGAAAGGGTGGTGGAAGCAGATTCAATAGAATTAGATATATTCTTGAAAAGGAACAATTTGCAAGGTTATGAGAAGAAAGCATGGAAGTGGGACTAATTGGATAGCTCAAAGAGCTGGCACAGGCATGATGGGCTGAATGGACTTTTGCAATTCAATGTGTTTCTATGATATGATTCACCTTAACAAGACAAAGCAATGTTGTGGTTGAAATGATGTATTGTCAAAGGAACCAATCTTTGGATGAGATGCTAAACCAGCTTCCTGACCCAAGAGTAGTAAATTTGTCTGTTAGAAGTTCACTTGTGCACAAGCTGCCAGCAATGTTGGACTGGACTGCCAGTGTGTGTTGATCATGGTGGAAATACTAGGGAAAATTGAGCTGGGTCACAGCTATCAGCAGAAATTTGGTTGCACCAGCCAGAGGGAGTATGGTTAATAAGGAGTAGAGCTGCGTTCTACCTGAAGCTGCCAGCCTGGCACACATCCCGTTCCCTACCTATAAAGATTCAGCACACTTTTTAGCATCACTAACTGGCAGGACCTCTGGGTCTCAGCCTGCTAAAATAGAATTTGTTAAGGCCCGTCCAGCGTAAGACGCGAGCAGTAACGCTCAGCGCTACCTGTGCAGGCAGGGGGAGGAGCGAGATTCGGGGCCAGCGCGCGAAAGAGTGCTTCAATTTCCCTGAGGCACAGAGCTGCTTCAGGGAGATTGAAGTGCTATTGAAATAAATAAATAGATGGAAAAAAATTTAACCAAGCATGTCCCCTCATATGACTGTGTCACATGAGATGGGACATGTTTTTATATTTCAGAAAACTTTTTTATTTGATTCATAAAAGCTTTAGGAAACCTCATCCCACTCATGGATGTGGCTTCCTAAAAAACGTAAAGGCCGCTTGGCAGTGTAAACAATGACACTAACTAATTCGTTAATGGCCTTAACAGGCCTATCAGTTATCAGCGGGTGCACGGCCGAATCCGGCACATGCCCGCTGAACAAAACATCGCGAGACAGAGCGATGACATCGGGACGTATGCCTGACGTCATTGCACGTCATTTTACGCGCCAGTGTGTCGGGCCCGCCCCCACGCGCCAACTGAAAAATTCAGGCCCATGATAAAAGTGGCACACACCCATTATTTTGATTTCCGTGTGTTATTTTCTACAAGACTGAATCTTTAACTTTGGACATGGCAGCACATAACTGCAGGAGCAAAGTTTCACCACTGACTTGTTCGCCAAGCTTGTTTTAATACAGTTAGGAATAAGGACATAAACAATGTACTGAACAGAACACAAAGAGATACTTGTTTATTAAGCATCCCTGCTCTCCATGCGATGCTATCGTTGTTCCATTTGTATCATATTCCGGCCATTTTGAATTTGCAGCTGCTGCTTGTAGCTACTCCTACCAGGAGATCTGGTGTCATGGTATGTCACGCTTGTCTGTCTTCTGCCACTCTTACACATCCACTGTAACTCATCTGCAACCGCACTGTGACGTCCATCATCCAACTATGCCTCCTCTTTCTGCTGCCCTCCACTTTGCCCTCTAGAAGAGCTCTCTATAGCTTTTCAGTTCTGATCAAATGGCCAAAATACTGACACTTTCTTTTCTGGATGTCACTTTTAGAGTTCTTTTTACTCTTGCAACTTCAAGCAGCTCTTCATTTGTTTTATGGTCTGCATATGGAATTTTAAGCATACATCTTAATATGCACATTTCAAAAGTCTCTATTTTCTCCCACAAATATTTACTTATTATCCAAATTTCTCAGGCAAACAGGAGAGTGGGTAGAATGTAGCAATTGCGACAAGGTTGAGTTTTCTTGTTGTTAACGTATCGATCATGATTCTCCCGTCCTGCCCGCCTTGGGATCGGAAATTCCAGCCCAAAGTCAACAGACCTTCGGCTGGCCCATCAAATTTTCCATCCCACCCGCATCGATTCCCGCTGCAGGTGGAACCAGAAAATCACAGCCATCCTTCACTTTCCTGAAATTACTTCTGGCTACCTCTATCCTTTTTTCTGATTCCGGCAGTGCATCTAGCATCTTCTGTAATTATTTGCTTGTCCTAAAGAGACAAACTTATCTACTTGTTCCAGTATGACTCCATCCACTTCAATTTTCTACTTTCTTCTGATGTATTCCTTCTAACAACCATTGTTTTTGTTTCTTTGGCGTTCATACTCAATCTGTATTCTAAACTTCTAGATTTTACTTGATCTACAATATTTTGTAAAGCCTCTTTTGATTCTGCAAATAGCACTGTATCGTCAGTGTACCACAAGTTTGTTATGTTCTTGCCTCCAATTATTACTTCTGAAATTTTGAATTTAGTTGTACTGAGTTGCATATTACAGCATTGCTTTAGCTTGTACCATTTAAATTGTACATCTGCCACTGCCAAACAACTGTGGTCTGTAGAATTTTAGCAAGTGCTCATTTCTTTGTTTTCTTTTGTTACAACAATTAGGAGTGTTGTCAATAAAATGCATCCTTTTGCCAAAACAAAGCATGGCTTAATATAAAACTCCAATGACTGTAGCCTAGATATTACCATTGGTGATACTAATAAATGAATACTAATCCATTGTTACAACATTCTCCTGTCTGCTTTTTATTACAAACGAGTTGAAAACTGAAATGAACTAGCAGACAGAGGAATATCCTACAAACACGGGCAGAATTTTGCCGTCGGTGAGCAGGGGGCCCGCTCGCCAACGCGTAAAATGACACAGGATGACGTCGTGCAGAACCCCCGACGTCATCCCACCCCATTTAAATTTTCAGGAAGGCGGGGGCACAGCAAAATCAGCTGCGGGCCCACCAACCTGTCAATGGCCAATTGAGGCCATTGACAGGATCAATTAAACAATTAAAAGGACCTGCCCGTCCAACCTTAAGGTTGGTGGGCAGGCCAGGAGCCCCAGCGGCAAATAGATGAAACATGAAACCTCATCCACGGGCAGGATGAGGTTTCATGCAGGGTTTTAAACATTTTAATAAAGTAATTATGAACATGTCTCATCTCATGTGACATGAGGGGGACATGTTAGGGAATTTTTATTTTTTATTTTTAATATTTTTAAAAGTGTCAGCAATCTCCCTAAGGCAGCACTTAGCCTCAGGGAGATGTGTGCTCTTTCATGCGCATGCGGGAAAAAGCGCACTCTCGCTTTTGGGGAATCCCCCCTGCCCGCACAGGAAGTGCATAGCGCTTCCCACCAGACGTCACACTGGGCGGGCCTTAATTGGACTGCCCACGATAAATGGCGGCAGGGCCCGCTTCTCCGGCGGGGATCAGCTCCCCACCCGCTGGAGATTGGGTCGGGCCCGCCCGCCAGACAGGCAAAAAATTCTGCCCCACATTGGGAACTCCAATGGTAACAGGTTTAAAAATGAAAAGAAAAGCAATAAAATTTCAGTCCATTTATATGCACATTTCAGCTTACAGTGGAGATACGCATCAAGTTTGTCATTAAATGGTTTTAATCCAACCTGTTTTTCTTCTTGAACAGCTATTGCATCTTTAGATATCCTCTTGTTTAATTCGGTCTCCTTTAGAAAAAGTAAAAATACGAAAATGTTACCTAATTGTTCACAAAACAAAATTCTACATTCTGTTTGCACTTATGTTGGAATCAGGAAACTGAAGCCAAAATGACAAAACGGTCGAAAATTAATATTTTGAAACCTCTCAGTAATTTGTCGAGCAGTGCATTACAAAGTGGCAAGATACGGGCTTCACATGCCTGTGGGTTCCTAATCTTGGATGTAAGTTAAAAAATGGAGGTCAAGCACAATTTTACCAAGAGGAGGGGAAAATAAAGTCATCAGTAATTACAAAACTCCCAACAGGCCTAAGAAATTGCCTTCTCATTGAGGCAATGATGGACCAAGGGCTCGAGTAAGGAGAGCAAATCGTTTTCTTGAGGGTCACAAATGTATCTATCTTGCCCCTCTTCTCCATGTCCAGATATCACCAAGCCATCCACCTATTAAAGCTACTGCGAGGCATCCAGAATACTTGCCTCCAGCCAGCCATTGGGAGGTGTACAACAACCACCCAATAATGACTCTCATTTTCCACTCTTCCATAGCAAGGCTTCTGGCTTCAGCTAAGTACCTCATAGTAGCAATGCGATGGGTTCAAAAACAAAACTTGCAGTGGAGGTGGTTGTGAAAAAAAATCGGTTCAATACTTTTGCATCACAGTAGCTGTTTCAAAATGCAGTGACACACTAGAGGAGTATTTTTAAAAATTGAGCTAAAAACAATTCCAAAATATTATTTTCACTTTTCTTGTTACCAATATAATGCAATAGTAATTCCCCAGTACACATAATTTTAATTCACAGAGAGTCAAAATTAGAATGGAGGGAAATTAATTTTCCAAAGTGTAACTCACTGAGGATAATTCTGATTTTGTGCAATAGTGTGGAATGAGTGATAGCGAGTGATAGTTTTACTTCTCTCCGAATTTATTTTCATTGATGTAAACCGGGATGGCAATTCATCATCAACTGGTTTATACTATTCTATGGTCAAAATTAACCCTGTTGGATATGTCAATATTTTTAGAAACAGTTTCAAAATATATTAACAGATCCCAAGAAGAACATCACTGTGAAATCATTTGTGTTTAGATCCAGCTTAAGGGTAAATGGTGACTAAATTTTAAATTTGTTGTGAAACCATCTGCAGTTTTTGCTTCAGCTCTTGTAGCTCTTGTTGCTGTGCTGTAAGATGGATGTTTTCTTCTGCCAGTTTGCACTGAGAAGTGACCTTGGATCTTATCAAGTCTGCAGTTACTTTCTCCAGTTCCTGAACAGAGACAAAAGTGTACAATAGGTCATTTGAATATCATTCACTTTGAAACTGCCATTTCTTTAAATGAAAATCTAAACAACTCTGCAATGTCATAAAAAACCAAGCTGATGCACTGGTAGCCATTACAAGCCAAACCCTTTCAGTTCAACAGCTTCCCTGTCAATTCCATGAGAATGGTACGTATTTAAATCATTAATTTACTCCACTGTTTGAACTGATGGGTGTAAAAAATAAATGCTACGCGCTTTGATCTCAATTAATGGCAACTCATGGAACTTCAAGTCATAAATATTCTGCCCTTTTCTCCCCCACCCCCTCCCTTTCTAGTTTAGGGTAGTCTGCTTTATATCCTTCGCTCCTTGAGCACATTGACATTTACTCAGGCAAACGGCAGAGGTTATGAATGTAGCTTTCTGATAGTATCAAGGATTCTTGATGATGCCATCATATTGAACTAAGCATTCAGCACAGTAATAGTATTATCTGGCAAATGTTTGGTCTGTTTAACTTTTCTCTGAAAAACTGGAATTCCATCTTATCACATCACAATTGTTGAACTGCTCTGGACTAAATCAAATAATGCAGGTTTAATTTTATGTGGTAATTGCACATGCATTGTGGTAGTTTTACACCCAAATTTTAAACATAGACTTTTATTAATGAAACACATGCATATATTCATGGACAATAAAACTACCTATGCATTAAGTGAATTAATTCACATCAATTCAGCAGTCAGTGCTAGTTAAAGTGCAGGGGTGGACTGGAAATAGAAACAGAAGTGAGTCATTCAGCCCTTCGAACATGTTTGAAATCATGGCTGATTTGCACCCTCACTCCATTTGCCCACCTAGGCTCCATAAATGTTACTACGCTTGGCTAGTTAAAATTCAGCAATCTGGTATTTAAAATGTGAATCTGTAGAAGGGCCTGGGCATTTCATGATTCTCTCACATTTTACATGAACGGGCCTATATCTCATCCATTTTATCTAAATGATGTCAGCTAAATCTTTCTCAGAGCAATCAACAGAAGATCAGGACACACAACAGATTTAAAGTGAAGGAACTTTTTATTATTTTTATGATAGGGTGATAAATACGACTGCATTTGGAGACAGTGGGTCCCGTGGAAATCCACTATTTGTTAGTGAGTAAACCTAATGTCAACATCATTGCAGCTATTTTTAAAAAGATGCTAGTTTACAGATTCCAAAACAAAGGAATACAGTATTACAAGTAGATTGTGATTTTAAAATGCATATTTATATTTGGGAGAGCGACACAAACTAATAAAATTTCCTGAGCAAATACGTCATCATCCTCCCTGGCACATACTTCATATCCTCTATGCTCATGAGGGAGGATCTTGGATTATAATATTTCTTGCTTGCAAAAAAAAAATCCTGGGAATACTGCAGAATGTTTACATAAAATACATACAATTAATCATGATACTGTTTAGCATTAATTTTTAAAATATATTTTTATAAAAATGTCTGTTCTGCCCATCAATTTCTATCATCATTAAGGTAAACGTCTTTCCTTCTTCATTATGTAAGGCTCCGTATTTTTTAATCAGCAGTTTTTAAGACTATTTAAGGAGGAGAGGGAGAAGCAGAGGTTGACGGATGGAATTCTAGAGCTTAGGGCCCTGATGGCTGAAGACACAGCTGCCAAAGGTGAAGCAGAGGAAGTGGAGCACGCATAACAGGCCACAGTTAGAGGAAACCTGGAAGGTAGTAGCTAGATGAAATTACAGAGATGGGAAAGGGTGAAGTCACACAAGCAACTGAATACAAGAATAGCAAATGTAAGATTGTGGCCAGGAGCTAATGTAGATCAGGAGCACAGAGATGGTGTGTATTAGGATACAGGCAGCAGAGTTTTGAATTACCTCAAGTTCATGGAAGGTGGAAGATGAGAGGATAGCTAGGAAAGCATTGGAATAGTTGACTCTGGAGGTAACAAAAGCATGGATGCAGGCTTCAGCAGCAGCAATGCTGATTCAGGCGGTTGGTGGGGAATGGGGTGGTTGGGGAGTTAAACAATGTTCAGAGCTGAAATACAAAATCTTTGTAATGGAGAAGATGTGTGGCTGAAAGCTCAGGACAGGGCTGAATGGAATACCAAGATTCTCAACAGTCTGATTCAGCGTGTCACAGTGACCAGGAAGGGAAATGGAATTGGTGACGAAGGAACAGGGTTTGCTGCAAGAACGAAAGGTGGTGTTTTTGGTCTTCCCAGTGTCTAACTGGAGAAAATTGCAGCTCATCTATGTTGGACAAGTAGTCTGACAACAAAAAGGAAGTGGAGGTGATTAAATATTGATGTTTAGGTAGCAATTGGTGTGGTTAACATACATGTAGAGCCTAACGTCATGTCAAATAGCACAATGCACCTTGCTGAGACAGTGAACATTCCGGGATCAGCACATAACACTCTTCCCCTTCATAATTTACAATCCCTACTCAGCATGCTAGTTCCCATGTTCAAAGACCCAATGAAACTGCTCTGATGTAATCAAATGAACAATTCACAGACAAAATTGTCGACAATTCCCAGATGATCTTGGCTCCAACGCATGTGTTTTAAAAATGTACTTCTTTCTTCACCCACTATCTCCATGTACAGGAGTCTCTCCCCAATGATGAACACCTGACTTTATTTGAACAGTGCTCTGGATTGGAGGATAGGAAAAGGAGCGTGGAAGGTTTAATGGAATACATGCAGGGAAAGGACATGTTGTGAAGGAGTCAATATGGAGGGAAGAAAGCCCTACTAACGGGAGTCAGTGACACTGGCTTGGTGGTATTGTCACTGGACTAGTAATCCAGAGACCTAGGGTAATGCTTCGGTGACCCGGGTTAGAATCCCACCACAGCAGATGGTGAAATTTGAATTCAATAAAAATCTGATGACCGTGAAACCATTGTCGAATGTTGTAAAAACGCACCTGGTTCTCTAATATCCTTTAGGGAAGGCAATCTGCTGTCCTTACTTTACCTGGTCTGGCCTACATGTGACTCTAGACTCATAGCAATGTGGTTGACTCCTAAACATCCTCTGAAATGTATCAAACCACTAAAAAGTCTCAAAGGAACAAAACCGGATGGATCAGCTGGCATTGACCTAGGCACCGGAAACGACAACGGCAAACTCAGCCCTATTAACCATGCAAAGTCCTCTTTACTAACATCTGGGGCCTTGTTCAAAATTGGGAGAGCTATCTCACAGGCTAGTCAAGCAACAACCTGACATAGTCATACTCATGGAATCATATCTGACAGATAATGTCCCAGACACCACCATCACCATCCCTGGGTATGTCCTGTGCCACCGGCAGGGCAGTCCCAGCAGAGGTGGCGGCACAGTGGTATACAGCTGGGAGGGAGCTGCCCTGGGAGTCCTCAACATCGATTCCAGACCCCATGAAATCTCATGGCACCAGGTCAAACATGGACAAGGAAACTTCCTGCTGATTACTACGTACCGCCCACCCACAGCTGATGAATCAGTGATGAACACCACTTGGAAGAAGCACTGAAGCAAGGACGCAGAATGTACTCCAGGTTTGGGACTTCAATGTCTATCACCAAGTGGCTCTGTAGCACCACTACTGACTGAGCTGGTTAAGTCCTAAAGGACATAGCTGCTAGACTGGGTCTGCAGCAGATGGTGAGGGAACCAACAAGATGGAAAAACCTCATCCTCACCAACCTGCCTGCTGCAGATGCATCTGTTCATGACTGTATTGACAGGAGTGACCACCGCACAATCCTTGTGGAGATGAAGCCCTGTCTTCACATTGAGAATACCCTCCATTGTGTTGTGTGGCACTAACACCATGCTAAATGGGATAGATTTTGAACAGATCTAGTAACTCAAGATTGGGCAGCCATGAGAGGATGTGAGCCATCAGCAGCAGCAGAATTATACTCAAACACAATCTGTAACCTCATGGCCCGGCATATCCCCTAACCTACTATTACCACCAAGCCAGGGGATCAACCCTGGTTCAATGAAGGGTGCAGGAGGGCATGCCAGGAGCAGCACCAGGCATACCTAAAAATGGGGTGTCAACCTGCTGAAGCTACAACACAGGACTATTTACATGCCAAACAGCATAAGCAACAAATGATAGACAGAGCTAAACAATTCCACAACCAACACATCAGATCTATGCTCTGCAGTCCTGCCACACCCAGCTGTGAATGGTCGTGCACAATTAAACAACTCACTGGAGGAGGAGGCTCACAAATATCCCCATTCTCAATGATGGGGGAGCCCAGCACATCAGTGCAAAAGATAAGGCTGAAACATTTGCTATAATCTTCAGCCAGAAATGCCGAGTGGATGATCCATCCCGGCCTCCTCTAGAGGTCCCCAGCATCACAGATGCCAGTCATCAGCCAATTTAATTCACCCCACGTGATAGCAAGAAATGGCTGAAAGCACTGGATACTACAAAGGCTATGGGCCCTGACAATATTCCAGCAATAGCACTGAAGACTTGTGCTCCAGAACTTGCTGTGCCCCTAGACAAGCTGTTCCAGTACAGCTACAACATTGGCATCTACCCAATGAGGAAAATTGCTCAGGTATGTACTGTACACAGAAAGCAGGACAAATCCAGCACGGCCAATTACCCCCCCATCAGTCTATTCTTGGTCATCAGTAAATTGATAGAAGGGGTCATCAACAGTGCTATCAAGTGGCTTTTGCTTAGCAATAACCTACTCACTGATGCTCAGTTCAGGTTCCGCCAGGGCCACTCGGCTCCTGACCTTATTATAGCCTTGGTTCAATGATGAACAAAACAGCTGAACGCCCAAGGTGAGGTGAGAGTGACTGCCCCTGACCTCAAGGCAGCATTTGACCGAGTGTGGCATCAAGGAGCACTAGCAAAACTGGAGTCAATGGGAATCAGGGGGAAAACTCTCTGCTGGTTGGAGTCATATTGAGCAGAGAGGAAGATGGTTTTGGTTGTTGGAGGTCAGCCATCCTCAACTCCAGGACATCACTGCAGGAGTTCCTCAGGGTAGTGTCCTCAGCCCAACCGTCTTCAGCTGCTTCATCAATGACCTTCCTTCCATCATACGGTCAGAAGTGAGGATGTTCGCTGATGATTGCACAATGTTCAACACCATTCATGGCTCCTCGGATACTGAAGCAGTCCATGTCCAAATGGAGCAAGACCTGAACAACATCCAGGCTTGGGCTGACAAGTGGCTAGTAACATTCGTGCCACACAAATGCCAGGCAATGACCATCTCCAACAAGAGAGAATCTAACCATCGCCCCTTGAAATTCAACGGCATTACCATCACTGAATCCCCTGCTATCAACATCCTGGGGGTTACCATTGACCAGAAACTGAACTGAACTAACCATATAAATACTGTGGCTACAAGAGCAGGTCAGAGGCTAGGAATCCTGTGGCGAGTAACTCACCTCCTGACTCCCCAAAGCCTGTCTACAATTTACAAGGCACAAGTCAGGAGTGTAATGGAATACTCTCTTGCCTGGATGAGTACAGCTCCAACAACACTCAAAAGGTTGACACCACAAAGCAACCCACTTGATTGGAACCCATCCACAAGCCTTTACTCCCTCCACCACTGATGCACAGTGGCAGCAGTGTGTACCATCTACAAGATGCACTGCAGAAACACACTAAGGCTCCTTCGACAGTACCTTCCAAACCCACGACCATTACCATCTAGAAGGACAAGGGCAACAGATAGATGGGAACATCACCACCTGGATGTTCCCCTCCAAGCCATTCACCATCCTGAATTGGAAATATATTGCCATTCCTTCACTGTTGCTGGGTCAAAATCCTGGAACTCCCTCCTTAACAGAACTGTGGGTGTACCTACACCACATGGACTGAAGCGGTTCAAGAAAGCAGCTCCCCACCACCTTCTCAAAGGCAACTAGGGATGGGCAATAAATGCTGGCCCAGCCAACGAACCCCACATCCCTTAAATGAATAAAAAGAAGAGAAAAACATGTCTGCTACTGAGCAAGTAGGAAGAGGGAAGAAAGATAGACAGATAATATCTGCGACTCTGATGGGGGGAGAAGGTGTAGTGTTGGGCAATTAATTTGATCAATTTTTAATTCCTCTCTGGCCACGGGGGAGGTGCCAGAGGACTGGAGAACAGCTAATGTGGTTCCGCTATTTAAGAAGGGTTGTAGAAATAAGCCAGGGAACTACAGGCCAGTGAGTCTCACTTCAGTGATAGGGAAACTATTGGAGAAAATTCTGAAGGAGAGAATCTATCTCCACGTGGAGAGGCAAGATTTGATCAGGGATAATCAGCATGGCTTTGTCAAAGGGAGGTCATGCCTAACAAATTTGATTGAATTTTTTGAGGAGGTGACCAGGTGTGTAGATGAGGGTAGTGCAGTTGATGTAGTTTATATGGATTTCAGCAAAGCCTTTGACAAGGTTCCACATGGGAGACTTATAAAGAAGGCAAATGCACATGGGATACAGGGTAATTTAATAAGGTGGATTCAAAATTGGCTTAGTTTTAGAGGGTGACGACAGAAGGATGCTTTAGTGACTGGAAGCCAGTGTCCAGTGGCGTACCACAGGGATCTGTGCTGGGTCCCCTATTATTTGTCATTTATATAAACGACATAGATGACTATGTGGGGGGTAGGATTAGTAAGTTTACGGATGACACAAAGATTGGCTGGGTGGTTAACAGTGAGGTTGAGTGTCTTGGGCTACAGGAAGATATAGATGGGATGGTCAAATGGGCAGATAAGTGGCAGGTGGAATTTAACCCTGAAAAGTGTGAGGTGATACACTTTGGAAGGAGTAATTTGACAAGGAAGTATTCAATGAACGGCATGACACTAGGAAGTTCTGATGAACAAAGGGACCTTGGTGTGTGTGTCCATAGATCTCTGAAGGCGGAGGGGCATGTTAGTGGGGTGGTGAAAAAGGCATATGGGACACTTGCCTTTATCAATCGAGGCATAGATTACAAAAGTAGGGAGGTCATGTTGGAGTTGTATAGAACCTTGGTGAGGCCACAGCTGGAGTACTGTGTGCAGTTCTGGTTGCCACATTATAGGAAGGATGTTATTGCATTGGAGGGGGTGCAGAGGAGATTCACCAGAATGTTGCCTGGGATGAAACACTTAAGTTATGAAGAGAGGTTGGATAGATTTGGGTTGCTTTCATTGGATCAGAGTAGACTGAGGTGTACAAGATTATGAGGGGCATGGACAGGGTGGATAGGGAGCAGCTGTTCCCCTTGGTTGAAGGGTCAGTGACTGAGGGGAAATATGTTCAAGGTGAGGGGCAGGAGGTTGGATGTGAGAAAAAACTTTTTCCCCAGAGGGTGGTGATGGTCTGGAACGCACTGCCTGGGAGGGTGGTGGAGGCGGGTAGCCTCACATCCTTTAAAAAGAACCTGGATGAGCACTTGGCACGTCATAACATTCAAGGCTATGGGCCAAGTGCTGGTAAATGGGATTAGGTAGGTAGGTCAGGTGTTTCTCACGTGCAGACTCGATGGACCAAAGGGCCTCTTCTGCACTCTGTGATTCTGTGATTACCAAGGGAGAACCACTGCTATATAGTTACCTTACATCAGCTGGTCATAATTTGCAACTCTCTAGTTCTATTTTGGGCTTTGAATATCGTAGGCAATATCTCCCACTGTGAAAAGAGTTGACCCAGATATAACCAGATACAATCATCAAAATTTCAGATTGACCACAACTTACTGACACCACTGAAGCATAGGCCAGTGTAGATAACCAACTTAAAATTAACCCATTGCACCTAATCTCGTTTTAACCGATCCTGAACATTTTATTCCTGGAAGATTGATAAATAAAGTATATACACTTTAAAGAACTGAAATTGTGTAGACTACCCCCACATTAAAATTACAAGCATCATTTTGATTAGAAATTGCAATTTTTAATCAAGTGGGAGATAAACTCTTTTCCACAGAAAGTTTTTTCCATCAATGTGAGGGGTGTTAGTGCTGGGGAATGAAATACTTTCCATGTCAGACATCCAGTACCAGTAACAAGCACTCCCAGAACAGGTACAACACAGCTAAAAGCCCCACCAATGTCCTTCAACTCCAAATACGATTGCTTGCATGCCAAACAGCAGAAACAACAGGCGATAGACAGAGCTAAGCAATCCCACAAGCAATGGATCATATCTAAGCTCTGCAGTCTTGCCACATCCAGTCGTGAATGGTGATGGACAAAACAAACAACTAACAGAAGGAGGAAGCTCCACAAATATCCCCATCCTCAATGAAGTGGAAGCCCAGCACGTGGGTGCAAAAGACAATCCTGAAGTGTATGCAATCATCTGCAGCCAGAAGTACCAGTGGATGAAGTGTCTCAGCCTCCTCCTGAGGCCCTCAGCATCAGAGATGCCAGTCTTCAGCCAATTCAATTCACTCCACATAATATCAAGAAACGGCTAAAGGCACTGGATATTGCAAAGGATATGGGCCCTGACAATATGCCAACAATAGTACTAAAGACTTCGGCTCCAGAACTAGCCATGCCTCTAGCTAAGCTGTTCCAGTAGAGCTACAACATACGAACATACAAACAAGGAGCAGTAGTAGGCTATTCGACCCCTCGAGCTTGCTTCGCAATTTAATAAGATCATGGCTGATCTGATAGTAACCTCAAATCTGCATCCTGCCTACCCCCAATAACCTGTCACCCCCTTGCTTACCAAGAATCTATCCACTACTGTCTTAAAAATATTCAAAGACTCTGCTTCCACTGCCTTTTCAGAGAAAAAATTTCGCCTCATCTCCATTTTAAATGGGCGACCCCTTATTTTTAAACAATGAGAAACACTGGAAAATTGCCCAGGTATGTCCTGTCCACAAAAAGCAGGATAAATCCAACCCAGCTAAAATTACTGCCCCATCAGTCTACTCTCAATCATCAGTGAAGTGTTGGAAAGGGTCACTGACGGTGCTATCAAGTGGCACTTACTCAGCAATGACCAGTTCACTGATGCTCAGTTTGGGTTTTGCCAGGTCCACTCAGCTCCTGACCTCATTAGAGCCTTGATCCAAATATGGACAAAAGAGCTGAACTCAAGAGGTGAGATGAGAATTACTGCTCTTGATATCAAGGCAGCATTTGACCAATTGTCGCATCAACGAAAACGACAGTCAATGGGAATCAGGGGGAAAACTCTCCATTGGCTGGAGTCATACGAGCACAAAGGAAGATGGTTGTGGTTGTTGGAGGTCAATCATCTCAGTCCTGGGACATCACTGCAGGTATTCCTCAGGGTAGTGTCCTAGGCCCAACCGTCTTCAGCTGCTTCATTAATGATTTTCCCTCCATCATAGGGTCAAAAGGGGGGATGTTCACTGATGATTGCACAATGTTCTGTACTATTCATGATTGCTCAGATACGAAAGCAGTCTATGTCCATGTGTAACAAGACCTGGACAATATTCAGGTTTGGGCTGATAAGGGGCAAGTAACACAAGTGCCAGGCAATGACCATCTCCAACAAAAGGGAATCTATCCATTTCCTCTTGACATTCAATAGCACTACCATCACTGAATCCCCCACTATCAACATCCTGGGGGTTACCATTGACCAGAAACTGAATTGGACCAGCCATATAAATATTGTGGCTACAAGAGTAGGTCAGGGGCTGGGAGTTCTGCAGAGAGTAACTCACCACCTGACTCCCCAAAGCCTGTGCATCATCTACAAGGCACAAGTCAAGGAGTATGATGGAATAACCTCCACTTGCCTGGATGAGTACAGCTCCAACAACACTCAAAAATCTCAACACAATCCAGAACAAAGCAGCCTGGCCATAGAGGGATTTGAAATCAAGCATGAGGATTTTAAAACTGACATATTGTTTAACCAGGAGCCAGTGTAGAGCACAGGGGCGAGTTCATTACAGCTACATCGCAGGATCTGATCAAAGTAGAGGCCAGCTCAATTATAAGCAGTCAAAAAATTAGTAACTCTCCCCTCTCACGGTAAAAAACCTTGCTAATTATCAAATAAGTTGATGGCAAGAATGCAGGATATAGCTTAGAACTCTTAATCTGTTTGCTTGAGATTTACTTTGTATGCTATTTTGAAGAAGGCATTAGCGAGTTTATTTCAAATTGGTTAAAGCCTCCGCTAAAATAGCGGTGGAAGCAATATTACATGAACACATTAAGCTTTCATCCGCTAATATCACCAATAGTAATTTCTAGGCTTTTAAGTGAGCACCATTTAGAGTTAACAATCAAACCTAAATATTACTGTTAAGCAAAGAGTGTAAATCAGGATTTTTTAAACAAGTGACAGAATCATTAAATAGCTGTTACATCACTTGAAAATATTACTATAATTATAGCAAATTGCCACCTAACTATTTAGATTCTTTCAGATAGAGATTTATATGGATATGTGAAACTGAAGATCATCAGATAGCATAACAGAATTTTATAATAATCTCAATAAATCATTGTGAACAGACACAACTATAAAATACAATCTAATAAAGAATAATTATGATGTATTAATATTGACCAGCAGTGCAATTATAAAGCTACAGAACAAAAAAATTCCATTATTTCCCACTATTATTATGTGATTGGTATCTCTCAATATTGAAATGCTAATGTTTAACTGAATTTAAAACTAGTGAATATTTCACTGTAGCTATACCAGGCAGCATCTGATCAAAGTGAAAAGCCATAGAATTAAGTCTCCCCTCTCACTGTAAAAAGCCTTACTGATTATTGGGTAAAAAAAATGTTCCTTTGCATATTCTGAGTAGTAGATTTCTATTTCAGGAAAATCAAAGATAACAGTCTAATATCTCAAAATAAGCAGTAGAAACATAAAACAGAGAGATTATTGGGGAGAATCATACAGCACAAAAGGCCTCCTGGCCAAACATTTACTGGGATATAGAATACTTTACTTCAGGTGTTAATCAATGCTAAATCAATGACAGCATTCAAAAAAGTACTGTTTATTATTAGTTTGGAGGAAGAAAATCAGCCTCCAAAATGGGCCTAAATTCAGCACAGGAAAGGAAAGGTTCAATGGTCTCCTCATGGATTAACAATTTTCTCGTTATTATTTATACATCCAGTGATATTATAGCAATCTGTCACAGACTGATCCAAGAAAGATAAAACCTGTCCCCCAGTTTTGCCCAAAGTTGCTGCTTCTTAAAACATTGTGGGAAGTACTGTTTTAAGATATATTTTTAAACAAAGAACCCAGCAATAGTATTTGGAGGCGGAGGAAGACATGCAACGGATCTAGTTTTAAATGACATAAAATGTAATTCAAGAAGTTTGTACAGAACATACATCAGCAAGGGAGGTGATGGTGTGGTGGTATTGTTGCTGGACTAGTAATCCAGATACCTAAGATCACTTCTGGGGACCTGGGTTCAAATCCCACCACAGCAGATGGTGGAATTTGAATTCAGTAAAAATCTGGAAATTAAAAGTCTAATGATGACCATGAATCTTGATTGTTGTAAAAACCAATCTACTTCCTTTGGTTTGACTCACAAATGGCCTCTGAACAAGGGCTGGCCGAGCCAGTGATGCCCTCATCCCATCTCATGAATGAATGGAAAACAGCAGGCCATGAGCATTATATTTAGTTTTCCAAGTTTTAAAGACACTTTCAGTAATATGCTGCTTTGGCAGATTCTCCCTTTCAATTTCAATCCTGCTTTATCCAATGACTCATCTACTTGTACATTCTCTGTTTCTCTTTATTTCATAGTGTTACTTCCCGAACAGACAGGTCATTGTGAAAATCAGGAGATTTTCTGAATAGCCCCATGAATGATTCCATAGCCCTGCATTACAGGAACATAGAAGAGGAGCAGACCATTTAGCCCCATGAGCTTGTTCCACCATTCAATTAGACTATGATGGATTTGCAACCTAACTCCACATGGGCCTTTGTGCCATTTCCCTTGATACATCTGGTTAACAAAAGTCTTATCAATCTCAGATTTAAAATGATCTTGCATCAATTGCTATTTGTGAAAGAAAGTTTTAGATTGTACTAACCTTTGTATAGAAGTGTTACCCAACTTTTCTCCTGAAATACTTGACTCTTTTTCAACTATGTCCCCATTCCTAGATTCCTCAATCAACAAAAATAGTTTCTCACTATATAGCCTATCAGTTCCCCTTAAGGCTGTGACAACTTTTGATCCCAAAACAGTACCTTAAAGAAGATTTGTAATTTCTTTCAAAGGTCTGGGGAATCTAGACTGTGGAATCTGTAATTGTTTTTAAATTTGTTTGGAAAGGGCTTTTAAGAGTTTGCATCAATTGTATAGGGATCAATTTTCATTTTCTTGGCTAACAAGAAATACTAGTCCATGTGACCTGGCGACCCTTGACCTGGAAACAGTACCAACAGGAAGGCAGTTAAGAAAGAAGTCATGTGGTTGGCAGACACAAAGGAGAGCTATAAGCAGAGGTGCTGGAGGGTGAAGGTGATCAGTGCACAGAGGAAGACACAAAGAGAAAGCAGACAGAAACAGAAAGAGGAACACAGAGTACTCCCGTGAGGGGAAGAAGCAAATCACTGTGAGGAATAGGTCAGATTTTTTGTTTGGCAGTAATGGAGACAGGAGTTCTTGAAGACAATGTGTGAGCTGGCTAAAAAGTTCTAAAACCTAGAATGCTGTTTCAATAGCTCACAGATGCTAAATGGGCATTTTCTGAGAATCTGAGTATGATTGGTCGGTTGGTTGAAAAGCAACTCTGGAAAACTACAAAATCAGGACTGTCATGACCCGAGGGAGAGAGGGTTCATAGAAATGTACCTTGCTGATGATAATCACACCCGTGAAACTTGAAGGTGAAAGCTGTTGTCAGATAGAACTCCTTATCTACTCTATATGAATAAAGAACAGCATATTGTGGAACTGTGTAGCTACATACTCCCACTTTTGCGCAGTGAGTGATGCAAATGCTTGTGGTTGTGTAAGACATACCTTTTTTGTATCGACTATTTAAGGTGAAATTTACCCTTTTATTTGAAATATCTGTTATGGACAGGCATGAGAGAGAACGGAAATTCCTGTTCTCTTCCCTTACTGCCCATAATCAGTGTGGTTTTTGAACAGAAAGATGAGTGTGTTTCTTAACCCTCGAGTTTATGGTCAATTTGAATAACCAGCAGCAAGCATTTTCATGGGTTTAAGTGAGGAGGATTATTTATTCATATGTTCACCTCGATAAGCCAACTCTATGTCACTCATTCACACACAATCAAACACTCAGGGAAAATACAGTTAAAATGGATAGTGCACTTTTACAGATTACAAAGGAATAGTTTATAAGTCACACAATTAGCTTGTCTTGGTGCAGGCCTGGTGAAGAAGGGGTTCTTTTCCACTCTTGAAATGTAGCTTGGTGAATCATATATCAAAGCCGTTGCAGGATTCCCTCAAAGATGTGGATTTTCAGCAAGTCATGGAGTTAGTTACTTGTTATTACTAAGAGGTCAGTTTTCTGTACTGGTGGACTTGAAAAGGAACAGGCTTGAAGATATTGCAGTCTCCAGTCTTAGGGCATAGATGTTATTGTCTTTGCTGCTGCTGCTGTTTCTTGCTGTGTCATTTGCAGATGTCTGGTTACCCCCAGTGCTTGGAGTAAGAAAGATTTGTTATCTGAAGTTCCGATTAGGTGACCACCCAGAACTATTTGAAGGTTAGAAGCCATTGCTATACAATGGGGGATGGATGGTGGCCATTCACACCTACTTATGATGAATTGATTTCTCTACAGCTCTTTGTTAATTTTGAGCTCAGAGACTTGAGCCTATGAGTCCATAGATTTTGAGTTTTGGTTAAGTCCACAAACAATAGGAAGTGTGAATTCCCAAATGGTTTCATCTTGATATCTCCATTCAAGATGGGTGCCATCCACGGTCATTCAATTAGGAATTTTCTGGAGACTTGTGCGCTTTCTGAGGCTATGCAGAAATTGCAAAAGTCATCTGACCCTCAGTAGTCACCTAGGCAGCCTTTTAATGTCCAGTTTTTAAAAAAGGCAGTTTCAGAAAATTCTACATTGAAAACAGTCCATCTTTAAAGTTATGAATATATCGTGCCTTTACTGGGCATGACATATAATTTGCCTGTTAATTCATGTTTAATTTACATTGATTCTGATTCATCTTAAAGTAAAAGATACAAAAAGTGAAATATTGTTGGTAATTTCTTCTTTAAGAATCATTGGTAAATTTGGTATTTTGGTTTATGGTTCTCTCACGGGAATTGTAACAATACCATGAAAACTTTGATCATAGGGGAGAGGAAGCATCATCCCCTTCCATCCCCTCTTTCTTGGACATTCACAAAGAATCCAGTGAGTTTTCGGAAGAGCCAGTCCACCCCTGTTCCCATCATGTAGCTATCTCAGCCTTCTAACCATCTCCTGCTTTTGTCCTTCACAGACTTCAGGTCAATTACTGATACACCTTCTCCTGTGTTTTTCCTTCTTCACCATTCCAGTCTAATTCTATTTAAATGCTTGTCCAGTTTTCATCTTCTCACTCCTGACGAAGTGTTACAACCAAAACTTTAAACTTGCTTGTGGTCTTCAGAGATGCTGCCTGACCTGATGCAAGTTTTCAGAATTTTCTGCTGCTGTTTCATCTTTTTAATTCAGCGTTCTAGACAATTTACTATAACGTTAACCAGTGCTCTAAAAGCAACTTTTATGAAAATGCTCCTGTGAAATATCGACACCCGATTCACAGGGCAAGAACAATATATAAAGCAACTGTAGGCAATTTAAAACAATTAGATATAGGTTATTATTTTACATTATATGTTGCTGGAATCCTTTGAGCCTTGCAGAGTTTATTGTGCAACAGCCACAATATATTCTACATATGCATATATAGTGGCTTGATACGATACTACACTGACACACCGTGCCATAGTGGAAGGGGTGCAGGTCCTCCCCAGTGATTCCTCATACAACAAGCTCCTTGTTACTCTCGCTTGCCAACTAGTGGCTAATTTACAGCAGTACCAGAGAGATCAAGTGACAGAACATTTCAGTCAGTGAACAAGGAAACAGAAATCAAAAAGAAGAAAATAAATCACACTGTAAAAGTCTGTAAACGAGGGAAGTTCTTAGAAAGGTGAATGAAAATGTACAGAACTACAGTTCAATTTTCTAGTTGCCATAGCACTGCCTAAATTCAAAAAAAGAGTAACTTTATCATTGCCTCTTACTTCAAGAATGTTATCACTGCAAAAATTCCTCAATCATTATTTGTAGACATTGTAAATCACTTGTGAAGATTTCCTCTGGCAGCTATTTATTGCAAAACCATAACCACATTCTAAACTAATTCATTTTCAACATCAGTAATACTGAACAGAAGAAATCTCCACAAAAACATTTAAAATACAACCAGAGGAATTTTTACTCCATTGCGTTCCAAGAGTTCAAGGTGCAAATTACTGATCCTTCCTTGTGGTTTCTGAAATACCTGTTTCAGGTCATGTACATCATTCTCCTGATTTTTATTCACTGTCATTAGTTTTTTGTTCAACCTTGTTGCTTCCTCTACTGTGAAAAAAACACAAAAAATGTCTTCTGAAAATTACTTTTGACATAAAGTGTCACAAGATAATCTGAAATATATAATTTTGTGTCAAAAGTTCATTTGTAAATATATTTTCATTATGGACATTCGTTATAAAGGCTTAATAAATTGATATTTTTTCCACAGCTATCTAAATTGCATCCAAATAAAATGCCATTTGATTATACTAACCCATTCTTCAACCTGTTCTTAATAAAAGTAACAACATCCCCTGCACAAAATTCAGAAAGGGTCTTCAGACACTTGTGTTCATAACTGCACATTCTCTTCTTCTTGAGTTCTCTGCCCGAAGGTAGGACCCTGGAGATTATTTGCTGAAGTATAGGCAGCAAAATTTTGGATATGCTCAAGTTTGAAGCACAGAAGATTCGAGGTTGGCCAGGACAGCATTGCAATAGTCAAGTTTAGAGGAAACAAAGACATGGATGAGGGTATCAGCAAAAGATATGCTGAGGCAGCAGCATCAGTGAATTAAGTCTTGAATGGCTCAGGTAGCATGAACTACCGAGAGTGTATCTCTAGAGGAATAAAAAAATTATTGGCAGAACTTGCAAGTAGCAAGATGCTCAAAATTATTATTGATGTTGTAGCTTTCTGCCTGTAATAACGAGTCAATTATGAATTTTTCACGCACAATGGCCCAGAACTTCTGATCTCCGGGGGGGCGGTGTCGAGAGGTACCCCAGAAGATGCACTGGGGAAGTCCCCATTCAGGAAATGCATTGGAATTGCCCAGGAGATTCAAGCTTCCGATGGGCAATTATCTTGCACCAGGAACCATGCGATACTCCGATTTAAATAGGAATTAAAACTGCTTCTAACTCCTGGGTAACAATAGTACTGACACTCGCCTGCCCTCCCCCCACCTCCCATGACACCCCGACTATCTCCCTACCCCCGACGGACCTCCCCACCCGCCCCAACTACCACCCCCACATCCCTGACCAACCCGCACTCCCAATCTACACTCCAACTACCCTTCCAACCCCAACCCTTGACCTACCACCCAATTCCCCCCGCAAATGACCACCCAACCCCCGACCCATCCTACACCCACCCCCCTGCTACCACACCGCCCCCCATCAACCCCATCCTACCAACTTATCTTACACACTTACCTTCTCCTTGGCTTCTCAAACTGGCTAGGACTATTAACTTACCTGCTTTACAGCAACTAAATGCTGTAAAAAAGTGGCATGGCTTCACTTCATCCGACGCTGCTGCCCTGCACTGGACGCCTTGGGAACCCACTGCGCTGCACAATTCTCACGGGGCCCAAGTCTGAAGGTCGATTGCAAAATGTGCAGCTACCAACTAAGGTAAGTAAAAAAAGAGTAGAGTGGCAATCCGACTGATTGTCACTCCTTGGAAGTTCTAATAAGTTGCAGCAACAAAAGACAAGTGGTTTTCTATCTGCCACATTTATTCTCTGATTATTTCTTCAGTAGCATTCATCATTCAAAGAAGTGTAGCTTCTGAATGTACGCGTAACAAGCTTTTTCTCTTCTAAGCCTGGTTCATAATTAAGTGGACTTTTGAGCATGGTGTCTGCTCACTGTCCTGGATCAAAGTGCAACAGTTTTTAGTTTGTTCAGTCTTATTTGCCCCTTTCTTTATTTGGCACCTAATGATATTCATCATCATGAGTTCTCTGCCTGAACCACGGCTATGCATATGCCGTATCTTTTATTAGGTGGGGCAAGGGCCTGACCTCAAGTCTATCTCAGTTGAACAGGTTTGAGCCCAGTGCTGTTGGCATTAATCTGAACCACACGCTAAATGGCTAACCAACTGAGCTAACCCCACCCCCGATGATACTACTCCACGTGCTTCTTGCACACATATCCATTCAGTAAGTGTGCTTTTTTTTTTGGGAAGTTATGCAGAGTAAACTTGTAGCGTATAAAGCACTTCCTTACTAATGTTTGTTGACTTTTTTTGATTGATGTGTATTTGACTTTTCATTCCACTGACTAATTGTGACTGAAAATTAGACAAAAATATGGAACAGGGAAAAGCAGTTTACCCATCAGAACTGTTCCTTCCATGGACCAGTTGTATTTCACTCTCATTGACTCTACACTGCCATGTAATTTCCCAATGGATGTCCATGAAGTTCAACTCCGAACCATCCCCCCTTGCAAAGGATAAATTAAACAAAGCATCAGAACAGGTATCTAAAATTATATGAACAGAACTGTCCACTGGCTTTGCATGACATTTCCATCGTCCTGCCTGTTAAGAAATCATAGGCCAGAATCTTCGGGTCGGCGTGCGGGGGCTGGCCCCGTTCGCCAACGCATAAAATGACGTGCGGTGACGTCGGGCGTGTGTCCCAACGTCATCGCGCGTCATTCAGATCTTCAGTTCTGCGGTTAAGGCCATTTAAATATCAATTTAAGTAATTAACATAGCTGCCTGTTCAACCTTAAGGTTGGCGGGCAGGCGAAGAGCCCAGGCGGCCTTCGCATTTTTCATGAAATCTCATCCACGGGGATGAGATGAGGTTTCATGAAGGTTTTTAAACTTCAATAAAAATTTTTAATAAAATTCATAGACATGTCCAGCTCATGCGACACTGTCACATGAGGAGACATGTCTTAAAATTTTTTTCTTTCTTTATTTAAATTTTTAAAAATCAAACTAATCTCCCTGAGGCAGCTCTGTGCCTTAGGGAGATTTCTGCGCTCTTTCACGCACATGCGTGAAAGAGCGCTGGCCCCGATTGAGCCTACTCCCCCTATCCACACAGGGAGCACTCAGGGCTTCCAGATACGGGTCATGCTGGGCGGGCCTTAATTGGCCTACCCATGTAAAATGGCGGCTCACAGCCGATCACGGGCAGCAATCGGCTGCGCGCCCACTCCCACCCAGCCTCCCCGACGGGGAGAAAATGCTCCCCATAATGTTCTTCCTCCTTAGTCTCTGCTATTGTTATGTCCTGATGCCCATTATGATAATGTAATCACTTGCTCTGCTCATTTGCAGTACCTTATGCGGCAAATACAAAGGCCCAGATTTTTGCCACAACGGAGAGGCTCTCTGTTGTGACAAAAGTCCTGGAAATGGCTAGAAATTCTAAGTCTCACCCCCAAACACGGCACTTCCTATTTTCACAGTGGCGGGAGAGGAGTTGGGCCACTTAAATCACTGTTTGCACTGAAGTGGGATTTTGGTAGCCCAGGAGTGTGAAACCTGAAGTGTGCAGATTAGAACAGATAAGAGGAGGTTTGAACTTGGTGGATTGGTTTGGATGGCCAGTGCACCTCTTTGGAGAGGTAAGATATCCCTTTGGATATAGTCCCAGGCCAACTTTGGAAGAGGTAAGGCACCCTATGGGAGAGGTAAGGCACCCTTTGGAATTGTTAAAATTGAACATAATTATGCACTTTTTACACACACACTCATTGGAATTGTCAAGCTGGCAATAAACTGTCAAAGAACTATGAAGCTGTCAAAGAACTGTCCAGCTGTCAAAGAACTATCAAAACTGTCAAAGAGCTGTCAAGGATCTGTCAAATCTGTCAAGGAATTGTCAAAGGGTACTAGGTGAGTTGGCATGGAGGGGATAAGAGCAAAGATTGGTGGGTGGGGCATGGGTTGGCATGAGTTAATATTAAGTTGTCATAGAGGCTATAAAGTGCTATGGGGATGTGGGGGACATAGGTGGGTATGAGGGACCATCGGAGGAGGCTAGAGGGGCATGAGTTGGCATAGTGGGAATAGGGACCATGGGTCAGTGGGTGGAGGCATGAGGGGGCATACATTTGTATGGATGTGACATAGGGAATGTGTTGGGAAGGTGAAGGATGAGAGCCGGGTGTATGTTTTTTATTTATTTTTTTATTTATTTCACCATAGTGCTGGAGCATGGAGGCAGGCCTTCCACCCATCTGCCCCCCACTCTTGTTCCAGGGGCAACAGCTCGACTTCTAATCCAGCCCGCCCCCCGGAATGAAAATCCAAACTGCAGATGGTCATTTTTAAAGGTGGAGTTTGCAGAGCTGGGAATTCCTTCTGTCTCTGTGCACCCAACCCGTTAGCAAAAATCTGGGTCATAGGTTTTGTGAAATTTGCAGTTATCACAAGTGGCTAGCTCTTTGAAATATTACCACAATCTACACTGTGGCACAAAATTCTACTAATACTACAAAGAAATAAAGGTACGAAAATAATTCTCTTAACCGTGGCACCTTTTCTTTACATGTCTTTGTTTTAGACCAAATTATCACAGTATTAGTGTAAATACTGATTCTGAAAATGGAGCATTTTAAAATATTTACTATATCCAAACAAGCCAGACATCTTCTACACAAATGTTCAGAAACCAAGCTCTTTATCACTTATCACTGGAAATCATTTTTTAAAATTACAATTCAACACAAAATCTAGTTCTGTATTTCCATGTTGGCTGTTCTAGGGATAAACCTTACCCTAGTAAGCCAAACATATACAAAACAGAGCATTAATATCCATTTTAAACATAAATTTGGAATTAAAAAATCATAATACCATAATCACAAGGATGAACATCTAATTTTAGTAGCTACAGAGCATAGGCAGCATTTTCAGCCATAACAGCTGAAGATATTAAATCTATTGTTTAAAAAGATAAAAAAAGAAACATACTATTCTGAGCATGCACTGTGCAAGCACCAAGCATTCAAAAAATAACATCAGGATAAGATATAGAAACATTATAAGGCTAGAAATTGCTATTGGTGCTTCAAATAAGCACTTCACACAATCATTTGCAATTTTAATGATGTCGTTAATTGTTGCTTAAAATTCAGCACATGAAGCAAAATCACTTCCTTATAAAATTTTCCAGTCTGTAAATCAAAGTTCTCTGTAGCTGTTTACCTGTATAATCTGACTCTGTTGCTGTTACTGCATTGCACATCAATACACTCATCCACCGAAAGCCCAATCCTTCTTTCACCAACCAATGAATATAATCACATGCTATAAGATGCTGATTCCCACCTCCGGTGGGAAACTGATTAAAGTTCAGATTTTCACAGGAGTGGATCCTTAATTGATATATAGATTCTCTGTCCACTGAGAGCCAGTGGGAAAATGGTGGTGTGGTGGTAATGTTACTGGACTGCTAACTGGCTTAGAATAATGCTCTGAATTCAAATCTCATCACACCCCTGGTGGAATGAAAAAATGAATAAAACTGGATGGGCTGCCCTAGGCACCTGAAACAACAACAGCACACACTTCCCAGCTGACCCGTCAATGTCTTCCTAACTAAGGTCTGGGGAGGGTTATGCCAAAATTGGGAGGGCTGTCTCCCAATTATTCAATTGGTTAAGCAAAGATCTGACACCGTCATACTTACCAAACCATACCTTACAGCCAATGTCCCAGACCTCTCCATCACCATTCCTGGGCATGTTCTGTCCCATCAGCAGGACAGACCCACCCGATAATTCAGCACAGTGGTATACCGTTGGGAAGCAGTGGCCCTGGGAATTCTCAACATTGACTCTCGTCCCAAAAACATCACATGGCATCAGGTCAAATATGGGCAAGAAAAACTCCTGCTGAATATCACCCACCAGCCCCCTTCAGCTGATGAATCAGTACCCTCCATGTTGAACATCACTTGGAAGAAACACTGAGGGTAGTGTTAGGGATCCATATCTGCAAGAACTATACACTTTTAAGAACATTGGGCAGAATTTTTCCGTTGGCGTGTGGGGAGCGGGACCCACAGCCGACGCGTAAAATGACGCGCGGTGACGTCGGGCGCACATCCCGACGTTGCCGCGCGCCATCGTGATATTTCGGTGGGCGGGCGCACGATGATGTCCATTGCGCGACCGCCATTAATTAATGGGCCACTTAAAGCCCTTGAGGCTCCAATTGACCTGGGTTTTAAAGCGCCCGTGCGATCTTCAGCTCGTCGCACGGGCGCAACGGACAGACGGGTATCAGGAATTTGTATGAGGCTCATCCACGGGTGGGAGAAGAGAGCTCAGTGGGTTCGCAAATCCAGACATTTTAAAGTAACTGCTCAGAAGTTAGTGAAACTTGCCTGTGTGAAGTGGAAAAGTTGCAAACACATAGCAGCTGTTTGGACTGGACTCATAACCTTCAAGTCAGCACTTTTCTGTGAGGATTTGTTTTGGGGCCTGTGGGTTTCAGGAAGCCTCCCTGAGCCTGGGAATGGGAGGTGATCTCTCCACTGCAGGCACCTCATCTGAGGAGGAAGGGAGGGCTAGAAGGGGGAGGAGGCCAGGAGTACACATTCAGCCTGCAGGGGAGCCACCTTTGGGAGGACAGGCACAAGCACAAGGGGTGCAGGGCCAACAGGTAGTCCAAGGCGCAAGGGGCCGCAGAAGATGGCACTATCCTGCTGCCAGGGTATACAGGCGGCGAAGCACCTATCTCAATATGTCTGAGGTGCAATGCCGAAGGAGGCTCAGTCTGTCAAGGGAGACAGTCAACTCTATCTGTCAGATAGGTCTCAGCTAACCATGCCCGTGGCTCTAAAGGTCACAGCTGCCATCAACTTCTATGCCTTTGGCTCTTTCCAGGGGTCGGTGGGTGATCTTTGCATTGTCTCCCAACCAGCTGTCCACACTTGCGTCAAGCAGGTAACAAATCAGGCATGCATTGACCTTCATCCACTACCGCTGGGACAAGGCCAGCCAGAAAGAGCGAGCCAGAGACTTCGCGGCCATTGCTGGCTTCCCCCGCGTCCAGGCTGCAATCAACTGCACACATGTGGCCATCAAGGTGCCAGCAGGTGAGCCCGGTGCCTTCATCAACATTCCATGAACGTGCAGAGAGTGTGTGATCACAGGATGCTGATTCTACAAGTCTGCGCAAGGTACCCAGGTAGCTCCCACGATGCCTACTTCCTCAGACACTTCCAGGTTCCAGGGCTCTTCAGTGCTCCAGCCCGGGTGGATGGTTGGCTGCTGGGTGACAAGGGCTATCCCCTTAGAAGGTGGCTCATGACGCCTCTCCGCCATCCAAGAACAGAAGCTGAGCAGCGGTATAATAGAAGTCACACCTCCACAAGGGCTGTGTTGGAGAGAGCCATCAGTCTTCTCAAAATGTGCTTCAGATGCCTGGACCGTTCCAGGGGCGTACTGCAGTACCTCCCAGATCGAGTGTTGCTGATAGTCGTTGCATGCTGCTCTCTCCACAATCTTGCGCTGCAAAGGGGAGATGCTGTGGATGAAGAAGATGTAGACGGAGTGGTTGCAGCTGAACACAATGGGCAGAATTTTCTGCCTGTCGGGTGGGCGGGCCCGACCCAATCTCCGGAGGGCGGGGAGTCAATCCACGCCGGAGAAGCAGGCCGCACCGCCATTTTACGTGGGCGGGCCAATTAAGGCCCACCCAGCGTGATGTCCAGCGGGAAGCGCTATGCGCTTCCTGTGTGGGTGGGGAGGGATTCCTCCTCACGCATGCGCACGAAAGAGCGCACATCTCCCTGAGGCATAGTGCAGCCTCAGGGAGATCGCTTCCACTTTGAAAAAGATTAAAAATAGAAAAAAAAATTCCTTAACATGTCCCCCTCATGACAATGTCACATGAGATGGGACATGTTTATAATTTACACTATAACTTTATTAAATTTTTAAAAACCCTGCATGAAACCTCATCCCGCCGGTGGATGAGGTTTCATGTTTTCTCTATTTGCCGCCGGGGCTCCTGGCCTGCCCACCAACCTTAAGATTGGTCGGGCAGGTCCTTTAATTGTTTAAATGATCCTGTCAATGGCCTCAATTGACCATTGACAGGTCGGCGGGCCCACAGCTGATTTTGCTGAGCCCCCACCTTCCTGAAAATTTAAATGGGGCGGGATGACGTCGGGGGTTCCGCCCAACATCATCCTGCGTCATTTTACGCGTCGGCAAGCGGGCCCCGCCCCCTGCTTGCCGACAGCAAAATTCTGCCCAATGAGTCCAGCAGTGAGTCCGAGGATGAGAACACACAGGGAAATGATGAGGGGGTACACGCTGACCCGGGCATACTCTAGGGAGGCAGGGACACCCGGGATGCTCTAATCCAAGGAACCTTTAGCTAGCACAGTACATATGGATCTCTAACACAAGCCTGGCCTGTAGCCTCCATCCTGGAGACTTTAGTGCAAAATCTGTCTGGATAGACAGATGGGTCCAGTCAATAAATGTAAATGACACACAAATCACTCATCAAATCTCAGGAATCCATACACCTGCCCAAGAAAAGAGGCACCCCCAACCATTTTAGATGACATAAATTTAATGCTGTAACAAAAGTCTCTTGACATAACAGAAATAAAATGGTGTTGCACTTCACACACAATCAGAAGGAACTCATAGAGGGGCCAACAAAAAACCACCAGTGATGAACCCGAGGTGTGCCTAAGGTGCTTTCATTTTACGTTTTTGGGTGCTACATCTTGTGGTGCCCCCTCGCTGGCACAGGCATCTGAGACAGCCTGCTCTCTCTGATGCCCTGTTGGCCTCGATGACTTTGGCGGACGTCCTCCGGCCTGTCAAGCCTGTGCTGGCCCCGCCTGGGAGGGAGCTGCCAGCTCCACAACTGGCATATCCCCAGTCATCACAGTCTCATTGGGTGCCGCGGTCACTAGCAGAGGGGTGGAAGAGCTGCCGCCCTCATCCGGAGCGCCCTGAGAGGCGCTAGCAGAGACGACAGGCAGCTGCTCCGCCAACGTGAGGTCTGTTTGGCCCTCCCTGCTCACCGTAGATGGATGGGCACCGAGGTGAGATACCTGGTGCCCAAACCACCGCTCACACGGGCACTGACCACATGAGGTCAATGCCCCTGTGAGGGATTGCAGGTCCGAGCGCAACCCTAGGAACCCCTGATCCTGTCCCTGGGGCTGCCTCTCCATGAGAGTCGCCACTCTCTCCATGGAGGAAGCTTGGCGCTCAGCCATGAGGCTCAATGCATCGGTTACGATCCGCGTTGACTCCTCCATCACTGACACCAAGCCAAGCACAGCCTCATGTATCTCCACCAGATGGTCCCGCACACCCGGCCGCATCTCATCAGTTGTCTGCATCGCTGATGACTCCAGAGGCTCATCATCAATGACAGGCTGAGCATGTGCCTGGGCCCCTGCAGTCCTCCGACTGCGGGCGCCAACAGCACTCCCTGCCTCCGCCAGCTCCTCCAGCGATTGTGAAGTGCCCTCACTGCTGTGACCCGGGACACTAGCCAAAGATATGATGCCCACCGAGATGCCAGTATCTGTGCTGGTGCCTGCCTGGCAGAGATGGTGTGATGCCTCTAATGGTGCAACTTCATGCCCCCTCAGGTGTCAGAGGGGGCCCCTGGTGCTCCATGTCCTGGCCGTGCGCCGATGATGCTGAAAGGAAGAGTAAGGACACTTGATCAGTTAGCCTGCGGGCAATATCCATGTATATGCCTGTCCCCCGGATCATCATGCGCTCATCATTCCACATGCAATGGGCAAGCCATGTTGGTTTCATCACGCACTCAACAATCAGCACTGCCATAGATGTTGGGAGACTATTGGTGACATGAGTGCTGTCCATACATACCTGCCCGTGGAGCCCCAGCCTCTCCAGCCCCAGTGGACCTGGGCGCATGGCGCCTCTCCAGGTCGAGGGCCCCCTGCTCAAAGCGGCTAAGCAGCAAAACCTGGCCTGGCCCACCGCCAGTCCTCAGCCACTTGGCGTTGTAATGAGAATTCTTCTCCTGGAAATGAAAAAATAGCATTGACAAGTGATACTTGTACCGTCAATCTCCTGGCGGTCGGCCCACCCCAAGCCCAGTTGCCCATTGCTGGGGTGCAGTGCATCCTTCCCCCGCTGTTGGCCAGCACTCACACAAATATGCCTGGTGTGTCCCTCACACCCCCCGGCCACATGCTGCCTTCATCACAGTTGGGAGCACACAGTTGTACCTGCTGTTGCAAGGAGGCACAATGACATGGACTGCAGAGGGCAGCAGATCCATCTGTGCCACACCACCTTGAACATCCCCTCCCACCATGTCATCACCCTGACTTCGACATGGCCAGGAGTTCGAGCAGTGCGCCTGGGTGCAGATCCTCCACATTGTCCCCACCACAGTCGTGTGGGTGTCAGTCCACCACAAGTTGCGGGCGCAGAACCAATCTCATCACAACCCTCTCAGGCTGACGAATGCATAGGGAATATCTGTTGGGCTGCCCAGCTAAGGACACATGCCGTCAACGATTCATTGCACTCAGGCCACTCAGATATGGGTGGGACGCCAGCCGGGGAGAAACTTACATGATGGGTGAAGTGAACAATGCCAACATACGACTCACCCTTCCCGTGCGCAGCAGGTCGTTGAAGCGCTTGCGGCATTGGGTCCATGAGCACCACACCACATCATGGGAGCTCACGACATCTGCTACCTCCTCCCGCACATGCTTGGTCAAGTGGGGTATTCTTCTCCTCCTATCCTCAGGGACGGGCACCTCCCACCGTGCTGCCAGTTCCTCGAGGAGGGCAGCAAGGCACTCGTCTGAAAACCTGGGCGCACAGTGACCACCCGCCCTACCCTCCTGTATGGCTAGCCTCGATGTGCCTTGGCCCCGACCTCTGGCCATGTACAGCAGCCTTTGAGCGGCTGCAGCTTGACCTTTAAACAGGCCACCGGGTCGCCATTCAACCTGGCAGCGATTGCCGATCTGCTTCCACCTACCCACTCCCACCGTCCCCGGGCGTCACCAAACACGCTGGGCGGGCCTTAATTGGCCCGCCCATGTAAAATGGTGGCGGGGTCCCAATCGCCAGCGGTGATTGGGTCCGTGGCTGCCTGCGCCCACTCCTGCACACCCTGCCCGACATAGGGAAAATTCTCCTCATTGAATTATTTGGGTACTTTCCTGAGTTTTTTTTTTAAATAGTTACAAGTTCAATTTGGTCTGTGAGCAAGCTGCTTTTTCCAAGAAATCACATGACTTCAGCTAAATGACCAGCAAGACAGCTGAGATGATGAATTATTTTTTAAAAAAATAAAAGCAAAAAACTGCGAATGCTGGAAATCCAAAACAAAACTAAAAATACCTGGAAAAACTCAGCAGGTCTGGCAGCATCTGTGGAGGGGAACACAGTTAACGTTTCGAGTCCATATGACTCTTCAACAGAACTCGAAACGTTAACTGTGTTCCCCTCCGCAGATGCTGCCAGACCTGCTGAGTTTTTCCAGGTATTTTTATTTTTGTGAATTATTTTGTTTACTTGAGTTAAAATTTTAAAAACTGCTGTTGCCAGGCTGTGGACTCCTGCTGATTGGCTGAAAACACCTGGCCTGGGAGAAGTTTTGTCTGAACTTGTTTTAGAAACAATAGAAACTACGAGCAGGTGTAGGCCGTTCAGCCCTTCGAGCCTACTCCGCCATTCAATATGATCTTGGCCGATCCTCTATCTCAACGCCATATTCCCGCTTTCTCTCCATACCCTCTGATGGCCCGAATATCCAAAAAATTATCAATTTCTTTCTCGATCATACTCAGTGACCCGGCCTCCACAGCCTTCTATGGTAGAGAATTCCACAGGTTGACCACCCCCTGAGTGAGGAAATTTTTCCTCATCTCAGTACTAAACGGCCTGCCCCATATCCTGAGACTGTGGCCCCTGGTTCTAGACTCCCCAACCAGGGGGGGAAACATCCTCCCTGCATCCTCCCTGCACCTAGTCTGCCTAGCCCTGTTAGAATTTTATACGTTTCAATCAGATCCCCTTTTATTCTTCTAAACTCTAGTGAATACAGGCCCAGTCAAACCAATCTCTCCTCATACGACAGTCCTGCCATCCCCAGTATCAGCCTAGTGAACCTTTGCTGCACTCCCTCTATGGCAAGTATATCCTTTCTTAGGTAGGGAGACCAAAACTGCACACAATACTCCAGCTGTAGTCTCACCAAGGCCTTGTATAACTGCAGTAAGACATCCCTACTTCTGAACTCAAATCCTTTTGCATCGAAGGCCAACATGCCATTTGCCTTCCTAATTGCTTGCTGCATCTGCCTGTTTACTTTCATTGGCTGGTGTACAAGGGCACCCAGGTCCCTTTGTACATCTACATTTCCCAATATATTATCGTTTAAATTTTTTGAACTCAAGTGTGTATCTTGGGAAATCTCCCTTTCTCCCTCCCTCTCCCTCCATCTCTCCCTGTATTTCCTACAGTCTAGAGTGGATGTTCACCTTCAGCCAGAAAATTCTCATCTCAGTACAACTCGTCTGTATTTGAAAGCCTGCCAAGCTGCGACAAGCGAGAGTTAATGACAGAAAGGGCTTCCAGACAACTACTGTGATCAGCAATCTGTCTTCGCACGCGGGGACACCAAATCGATAGCATCAAGCCCTTTTCCAACTTTATGCTTTTTCATAAAGTGTTCCCTTCCCCAATCTCTGCAGAGACCTTAGTTGGTGTGTGTGTGTGTGTGTGTGTTGGGATTTTAAAAGGGGTAAAACTTCCAGATTATAAATTGTATGTTAACCATTTTGCAACTTGTTTCAAAAAGGGAAGTTTTTCATAATAAATCAATTATTCTGAGTTTATTGAAAGAAGCCTGGTTAAAGTCTCTTCTATTCTGAGTCTAGCAGTAGCAAAGGTAAACAATTGACCATTTTGGTGAATGAATTAAAGATTTACACTTATGGTGCAACCTGTAGAGTGGTGGGGCTAGAGAAACTGCGTTCTCCTCCCAGACCGACCGTAACAATAGTGTATACAGCAGTTGTCATCACTACACTCCCATACTGCAGTAAGACCTGAACTGTGTATCAGCACCACAAGAGTACTGGAGAAATTCTATCAGCAACACCTCTGCTTCATCCTACAGATTCAATGGGAGGACCATTGAACAAACACTATTGTCCTTCTTTAAGCCAGCTTCACAAGCATTCTGGAAAAACATCTGCAAAATCAACTTCAATGGAATGACACTGCATGCAGGTGGCCGAAAACAATCTTCTGCCGTGTCCTGTTTTCTCAACTCTCAAATGGCATTGTTCCAGGGAAGGACAAAGAAAATTCTTCAAAGACACACTGAAGCTCTCCTTGAAGAGTGGCAGCATTGCATTAATGACTGGCAAGAGCTTGCTACCAATCATTCAGAATGGTGACAACTTATCCATCAAGGTTGCATAATGCTTTGAGTCACAATGTCTTAATGATGAGGCAGGGAAGGGAAAAAAAAGAAGCAAATCCTGCACTCCAGGTCCCAATACCTCGTGAGATGTCCTGCCCCATGTGCCCACAGATATGCAGGCTGAGAATCAGCATGTTCAGTCACCTGAAGACCCATGGCAGAAACTCATGACCCAGAGTAGATATCATCCTTGAATCGAGGGACAGCCAGTGACTTCCATCTCAGCATCACGCTCTCCTTCCTGCAAGTATTATGGTTGGTATGACTTTTTACCTCATCTGCCAGGTTGTATTTACTGCCAGTCCCCTTTAGATTGCAATAGACTTTAAATCACATTGTGGCATTTCCATTTCTGCTCCTCCCCCAGGTAAATCCACCCAATCACTGAGAGGTTTCCAGTATGAGCCTGCTGTTAATTATGCTTATGAGTTGATGTTCGGAGCTTTATCAGGGTCAGGACGTCTGCTACACTTCTGCCAATTAAATGTTACATTAGGAAACCTAGGCTTATATCCTCTAGGCCGGTGCCTAGTTCATGTTGCGGTGACACCAAATGCTGTGGTGAGACTTTTTGTTTGGAGAGCCTAGTTTGCTCCTCCTGAAGTAGACATTTTAAGTACTTGTGTATCGTTAATAAGTTCATGCGTACACAATATACAGCATATTTCATAAGGCACAACAATCACTGTTTTGCACCTACTAAAACGCTTTTGCAGATGATTATAACTGTATAAACCAGGTGTATCTTCTTCAACTTGTGCATCACCCATGCCGCGCACATTCAACCAATGAACTGCATTATAACCTCCTTGAATGGAGTAAGAAGTTGGACTTGCTGTACCTGACTACCCATTTGGCTAGGCGGTCTCTGTTAAAAGTAACTTTTCTCTGCAATGCAAACAACTTGCTTTCAAAGAAGAGAATAGATGTCAGTGATGAGGCATTTCAGGCAACAGTAATGTTTACAGGCACTGGGATAACTTCTCTGAATGTATAGTACCTTGGCTACAGAATGTTTCAGAGTTCAGTGCTTTGTAATTGTCAGCGGTTAGCAACTGAATAATGACAATAAGTCTTCGATCTTTCTCATGCGCATATTTCGAGATTTTTTTTTGACTGGCTTAATTGTTCTCAACAAACTTTATTACTTCCCTTCGTATTATAATTCCAGCAGGATATTTGATCCACTTGGGCTAAAGTACTAAAGCTACTTTAGGGAACGGGTCCAATCACAGTAATTTACTGAGTGGCACAAATGGATATACCATAATTATGAAAAAATAAAATGAGCTCCATGCCATCACATTGTGTGGGTTGCAAGTTGTCACTGCTTTTTCTAAGCTTACGCCTGCTGTGTCCTCTGTCTATTTGCCCAAAACCGCTTGATTGGACCATTATACATTATTCAGACTGGTTCTGCAGTTATACTGTGAACTGTGATACTTTCTTGCAGTACTTTTTGGATTGCTCACAGAGTTGTTTGTTACTTTTAGTGCACCCTAATATGGCCAAGCTTCCAAGAAGCTGAGAATAACGTTGATTCTCCTTGAAGTTGTGCTACCAAAAAAAGGGAAATAATTTAACTCCCATTTTAACACACTGCATCAGTGGAAATTTTACCCTCAAGTATTCAGGATGGACTGACTTGCCTTTATACATTCCTAACTTTTACATTCTAACTGATCTCAAAATGTGTCACGATATTTTTATTGTATTAATTGAGCTACATAAAAAAGTAGTGTGTGTAAGTTTACGTTTTACTCACCATTCTGTTCTAGTTTCTCATGAGCCTGTTTGACTAACCCACAATGGCGACTAATAGCTGCAAAGCGTTTCTCCACTTCACTCAGTTGACTGAGCTGATTATCCTTAGCTACAGTCTGCAGCTGCACCTTTTGCTCCTTCAATACAAAGGAGAAAAAAAAGTATGCAAACACTGTTTTTAATTTATTAAAAATAGTACAAAAATTCCATAAAGTTAAAAGTGTCACTGAACTGGGATGGGGCGAGATCTTGGATGCCTTTGCATGCAAAAAATGATTCCCTTCAGGTGCTTACCCAATTGCTTTCTGAAAGCCATGATTGAATCAGGCTGTGCATTCCAGATCCTAACCTCTCAGGTGGTGGAAGGTGGCAGTCTTAGCAACAGAATGCATGATGATGCATGAGATGGAAATAGTTCAAGATCATTCATCATGCAAATTTTTGAATGAAAATATTTTGCCTCAGTTTTCACGGTGGAGGACACTAGTACCACCCCAATAGTAACAGGTCATGCAGAGGGTATAGAGAAGGAGGAACTTAGAAGAATCACCATAACTAGAGAAAAAGTACTGAGCAAACTGTTGGGATTAAAGGGTAACAATTCCCCAGGGTCTTAAAGGAAGCGGCAGCAGAGATAGTGGATGCATTGGCAATAATATTCCAAAATTCCCTGGATTCTGGAAAGGTTCCAGTGGATTGGAAAAATGCTAATATAACACCCTTATTCAACAAAGGGGGGAGGCAGAAAGTAGGAAACTATAGACCAGTTAGTTTAACGTCTGTCATT
Organism: Cetorhinus maximus; assembly: GCF_964194155.1. NCBI lineage: Eukaryota > Metazoa > Chordata > Chondrichthyes > Lamniformes > Cetorhinidae > Cetorhinus > Cetorhinus maximus. The sequence goes on from NC_135887.1 coordinate 118,740,475, forward strand.
GGGAAACTGTTGGAATCCATTATTAAGGAAGTAGTAATGGTGCATTTGGAAAGTCAAAATGCAATCTATCAGAGTCAGCATGGTTTTATGAAGAGTAAATCGTGTTTGACTAATTTGCTCGAGTTCTTTGAGGATGTGACAAGCAAAGTGGATAATGGGGATCCTGTAAATGTAGTATATCTGGACTTCCAGAAGGCCTTTGATAAGGTGCCGCACAAAAGATTAATAGACAAGATAAGATCACACGGAGTTAGGGGTAATATATTAGCTTGGATAGAGGATTGGCTAACCAACAGAAAGCAGAGAGTCGGGATAAATGGGTCTTTTTCTGGATGGCAAGCTGTAACTAGTGGGGTGCCACAGGATTCGGTTCTTGGGCCCCAACTATTTACAATCTATATTAATGACTTGGATTCAGGGATAGAAGGTACTATAGCTAAATTTGCAGATGACACCAAAATAGGTAGGAAAGTAAGTTGCAATGAAGAAATAAGAAATTTACAAATGGACAGGTTAGGTGAATGGGCCAAAGTTTGGCAGATGGAGTTTAACGTGGATAAGTGTGAGGTTATCCATTTTGGTCAGAAGAATAAAAAGGTGACTTATTATTTAAATGGAGGGAAACTTCAGAATGCTTCAGTGCAGAGGGATCTGGGTGTCCTCGTGCATGAATCGCTGAAAGCTAGTATGCAGGTACAGCAGGTAATAAGGAAGGCAAATGGAATTTTGGCATTTATTGCTAAAGGAATAGAATATAAAAATAGGAAAGTGTTGTTGCAACTGTACAAGGCATTGGTGAGACCGCACTCGGAGTACTGTGCACAGTTTTGGTCCCCTTACTTGAGGAAGGATGTAGTTGCATTGGAGGCGGTTCAGAGGAAGTTCACTAGATTGATTCCAGAGATGCAAGGCTTGTCTTATGAGGAGAGATTGAGCAGTTTAGGCCTATACTCGCTAGAGTTTAGAAGGATGAGAGGAGATCTAGTTGAGGTATATAAGATGCTAAAGGGGATAGACAAAGTAGACGTGGAGAGGATGTTTCCCCTCGTGGGGCATTCTAGAACGACAGGCCATAGTTTTAGGCTAAGGGGTGGTAGATTTAAATCAGAGATGAGGAGGAATTACTTTTCTCAAAGGGTCGTGAATCTGTGGAATTCACTGCCTCAGAGTGCAGTGGATGCCGGGACGCTGAATAAATTTAAGGAAGGAGATGGACAGATTTTTAATTAGTAATGGGTTGAAAGGTTATGGGGAAAGGGCGGGAAATTGGAGTTGAGGCCGAAATGAGATCAGCCATGATCGTATTGAATGACGGGGCAGGCTAGAGGGGCCGAATTGCCTACTCCTGCTCCTAGTTCTTACGTTCTTATGCAGTTGCATGTCTTTGTGATGGAGAGGATATGGGGTTGGAAACTCAGCATGAGATCATGGATTAATATTCTAGGAACAATAAGGTAATGATGGAGCAATTTTTTGATTCGAACATAGAATGGTTACAGTGCAGGAGACCATTTGTCCCATCAAGCCCTTGCCAGCACTCTGCAATAGTAGTTTAGCTGACCCTACTCACCCAGCACATTCCCTTCAGGTGCTTATCCAATTCCTTTCTGAAAGCCATGATTGAATCAGGCTGTGCATTCCAGATCCTAACCTCTCAGGTGGTGGAAGGTGGCAGTCTTAGCAACAGAATGCATGATGATGAGATGGAAATAGTTCAAGATCATTCAACATGCCAAAGCTTCACGCCACCCTACTTAGTTAACAGTTGAGAGTTATGAGGTGAGGTACATAGGGAGCCAAAGAGAATGGTTTCAGTTTTTGCCTACATCAAGCTGGAGGAGATTTTGGTTCTTTCAAGCCTTACCATTGGACAAGCACCTGTAGAATGAGACAAAAGCCTGGAAATTAAGAGTAAGTGGAAAGATAAAGCTGAGCATCAGCATACATGTGGAACCTGACTCATAAATACATTCATCATGAATTTCAGTGTAGTGTCTGTTTTTGTACTTGCCTTTGCCATATGACAAATTGGCCATTTTTTAAAATTCTTTCATGAGAGGTGAGAATTGCTGGCAAGGCCAGCATTTTTTCTTCATCCCTGACTGCCCTCTAAAAGGTGGTGGCAAGTCACCTTCTTGAACCACCGCAATCCCATGGGTGTAGGTGTACTTACAGTCCAACTTTTGTTCATATGGTGCCTCTAACATAAAACCTAAAGCACTTCACAGGGAATTATAAAACAAAATATGACATTGAATCACATAAGAGGACATTAGGGCTGATGACTAAAAGTTCGTTCAAAAAGGTAAGTTTTATGCAGCATTTTAAAGGAGGAAAAAGAGGCAGTGAGGTTTAGGAAGGGAATTCCAGAGCTCAGGGCCCTGGGCAACTGAAAGCACGCCGCTAATGGTAGAGTAATAAAATTGGGGATTCTCAAAAAGGCCAGAATTGGAGAAGAACAAATATCTTAGAGGGTTGTAGGGCTGAAGGAGATTACAGAGGTAGGGGGGAGAGATTTGAAAGAAGAATGAGCATTTGAAAATCAAGGTGTTGCATAACCGGGATTTGACGTAGGTCAGCAAGGACAGGATTGATGGGTGACCAAGACTTGGTAAGAGTTAGGACACCGGCAGCAAAGTTTGCCGCCAAGTTTTATGGAGGGTGGAACATGATATAGCAAAAGTACACTAATGTCCAGTTCATTCACTGACTAATTGTTATTTTGGAGAATACAAATAAGCATACAATAGAGTGTTTATGCTGGTATTCACTAAATGTTCTTTAGATTTTAGATTTCAGTCTGTTTAACATCCCAAAGGTGTTCTTTTCAAGGAAAATACATTTAGACTATTTATAAGTGCAGAACATTAAACGAACAAACATCTGTTGCTTTATAAGTGAAAATCTTTCACGTGAGTAAAAAGTTGACTCTTTAAAGAAAATAAAGAAATATGCAAGAGCATTAGTTACACGAATAAGCAATTTAGAGAGAATGCTCTCAACAAAGAAAGGATCATAACATTGAAAAGTTAAAAAAATGTTTTGGCAATTTCAGGCTGTGGATGAAAGAGATGAGAATGTGTGCAACATCCAGTAAAGGTTTAAATATTATTCCACCTCTTTTAATCAAAAATAGTATAATGAAATATTATAATGGTGTGGATTAATTCTCAACAGTTGTAGCATAGAAATTTTTAAGAGCTTTATCAGCAACTACTGCCCAAAATAAGTTAAACAGCAAGGTATCTGGCATTGAAATAAAGCTCTCCTACAGTGTTCGAGGTTCCAGTCTTACTACTGCTGGCCTTTCCCTTTATGTTTTCTGCCTTCAACTCTTCAACCCACCCATTTGGCCCGACAATGGACTGGTTAACAATATAGGTCCTTACCAGTTCACTCAGTTTCTTTTCTAGACTGTACTTGGAAACCTACGGGGAGGGGATATACACACTGTAAATAACTTTTAAGATAAAAACAAGAGTCTGAAACATAGAAGAATGATTGAGTCCTCCCCCACAGAATCACTTCAAAAACACATGGAATAAGAGCATCATAATTTTTTTCTCATTTCTCAAAATATCTTTTAAGCAAGCTGTAAATAGCATGATCAACATATTAAGGTCAAAATAACAATTCGTATAAACAGCATTCACCTTCCAGGCCTTTTGGGTGATGATGTGATGAATGTTATTTAGTATGCCTGCTATAATACTTAACACAATCCTTCTAAATATACTGCTGTAACACGCTTGAATAAAGGAAGATAACTGAGTAATACTAAGGGTCATTTGGATTTATTGCGCTCCTTACGTTCCTAATTTTATTTTTTATAAAGCATAATTGTAAATAGGTCTTCTAAATATTAGTTTTTATATTTTTTGGCTTTCTACTATCTGACACAAAGTGGTTTTAACGGAATCTTCAGTGGATTTGACATTCTGTCATGGAAGATCCATTCACACGGAATACTTCAGTTAAAATGCCTCGTGAAGCTTGATCCTTAACTGGCTTATTTTCTCAATTGCAATGTTCAGCTCACTGCAACATACCACAAAATGCAGTTTATATTTACAGCTGCATTATTGCATTTTTATTTTCCATACTCTGATCTAATTAAAATTCCTGTATAAAGAGAGTTGCTCAGTTATTGTGTCACCTTCTGCTTGTTTTAATAATCTAGTTAATCTAGGGTGAGCTTTCAAAACCAACAAAATGCCTCCTCATGCCTGACCTTTTGCTCTGTAGCTATAAGGATTTGTTTGGCTTATTCAATCTGTGGCATAGCATAGGTGATGTATAGGATTTGCCATGCTCTACTGCACATGACACATAGGTACTGTAGAGCACTCAAAAGAACTCTTGGCCTTCTCTAAGTGAGATAATAGAATTTTTTGCATTAAATGATATTGAGACCTATATAGATAACACACTATGATATTTGCCTGCACTTACGAGGTCAGCAGCACCCAGTCCAAGAGCTATTGTAGACGTTCCAGTCATTGACTTCATTTTGGATGCTGCTCTTTTGAAAATCAGTTGTTGAATTACCCAGGTAATCTATTTACAGAAGCACTTTTCCTACACTTAATGTACTTAAAATAACTAGTATTTTATTCAGAATGAATCTATTCCTGTGAAAAATATTGTAAGTAAATATGTCTAGGACGCTATGATATTTTATAGTTAATATATGATTCATTTCCTTATTAATGAGTCCTATTAATGTACTAGTAATGGCCATTATATTCTCTTTATGTCAGTCAGAACTTACAAGCTTTCTCTATTTTTAAAAAATATATGTATGAAATAAAAAAGGCATGATTATGAATCTGTTTACATACATACATGCCCAAGGATTTGAAAAGCAGCTTCTATGATATGTTATTGTTAATCCATCCAAGCTAAACTCAATCTGTTTACACAGTAAGAAGTTATAGTCGCTTTCGCAGCAATGTGCGCCAGTTATAAGTTTACAATGTATCATACACTCTTTTACTGACAATCTGTTACATAATTGTGGGCCTTAATCCCATATGATGGACATGAACCACTTTATAACATTTGCATAAGGACAAAGTATTATAAGCCTCTGGTTTGCTATGGAGCTTTCTTAATTGTAAATAAGAGTTTTGTAGTGGCAAGTCACTAATAATTGATAAAATATGCGGAAATAGCTAATGGATTAAAAATAAATAGCAATTTCAGTTTATGTGACACAAAATTTAAAAGGATTTCCTTTAAACATTACAAAGCTTTTCAAATTTATTGGGAAAAAACTCCAAATAATAATCTTTGCAACAAGCTACATCGAGTTTATTTCATGAGCTGTACTAATTAATTTCACAATCAATGTTGTATAGTTAATTTATTTATTGAAATTGTTAACCAGGTTAGATCAGGCTGTATACATTTTACTTACCACATTACTATTTTGTTTTTAAGAATGTGAAACACTGATCCATTTTGATCCATTACCTGTAGTACTTTCAATTCTTCCTTAAATCCGTTGATTTCTCTTTCTTTTGACTCTGCAATGAGCTGGAACTTTCCCTGCAAACAGCAGTATATATTATCACATTATCACAACTATCCAGCCTAGTTCAGACTTCTACATACAGAAATCAGCATGATAAGTATATGCAAAATGAAAGGAACAATTTCTTGCTCAGGATTTTAAAATAAATCTTTTTTAAAACTGAACAAAATTTTTACTTGTCTCCTTAAATACTTCACAATTTTTGCTCTACAGTATACCTTTATAAATACTGTATTCAAGTATATAATCGAAAGCTAATTAGAGAAGAAGGTGCTTTGTGTGTGTATTTTATTAGTAATGCACCATCAATTAAGTGGAAGACTGTAGCGTATCAGTATTATAAAGGGAATCTACACTATTTGCTGTAATAAGGTAAATTAGGATGCCCCATTTCCATTAAAGCCCGTTTTGATAGTTCTTTTGGTAAAATTACTGACAGCAGAAACCTCACCCAAGTCTCCCTGAGATCAATGTTCAGATAACTAAATACTTGAAACTTGTTACATTTAGAAAAATCGCAGAACTTAAATAATGATTACAACAGTAATGGAAACAACTAAATACATAATAACCATTTAGAATACAAGTTTTACAGTAACGTGCAAAATGTTTTCCTATACAGAATTTACTATGTAGTTTAGCATTCCTAATGATAAGAAATACCTTCTCCTCTTCCAGTGCATTAACTCTTGTCTGAAACTATGAGAAACAAATCCAGTTAATATCAATGCTCATTAAAATAAACATAAAACAAGCCCGCATCATAACCCTTTTCTACATGACAGCATTTTACTCTTACAGTTCTTGGGCCACATGTGACAGAATGGCTTTGACTCCTCAAATTTAAAATAAGGAGTTTTATTTATTATGTTTATTATAAGGATTTTTAAAAATTGGTACAAATCTATACAAAAGTTTAGGATGTAGACACTTGCTATGTGTAGTCTTACTGGTTTGTGATCAATGAAATTTTTATAGTGTGCGCTGAAGAGTCCACACATGAAAGAAGATACAGTTCTATCAATATTTTAATAAGTTGTCCAGAAGCTTAATTGAAAAAATATTGCACTTAAGTAAAATCTCACGACACACAAAACCCTATGCTGTTCTAAACAAAATAAATGGTGTAGTGATGGTTTGGTACTTTACATGTGGAAATGAATTGTATAAATTCACTCACAGTATACATATACCACTACTGGACATTTTAAGCATTTTTAATCTTGATATGGTAAATAGAATTAAATCTGAAATTATATATTTAAGTTTAATGCCGTTAATTAATTATCTTTGAAAGTGCCTTTTATCTGAGTCACAAAGAATTGTTCCATCTTACACAAACAATGGAGGGATTGCTGATGTCCTACAGTACCAGTCGATAGCAAAAAGTACAACACAATACAAATAATTAAACTCCCATATTCCAGACGCTTGTTCATTACCAGCAGCATTAAGTAAGTTAACGTTGCAGTTTTTGCACCATTAGATTCTAATGATCATCTGTTTATAAAGTCTCATTGTCAAACAAAATCCTTTTTTTAAATCAATCATAAAATATAGGTACCTGCTTTTTTAGGACAGCCATAGCCTCCTCATGCTGACTGGATAGCGCATTGCACTGATGCTGCAACGACTCCTGCTTCGCAAATAAACATCAATGAACCACACTACATACTGTGAATTACAAGTTAAGCAATGAAGCAAACAGTTGCTTCAGTTATACACATGTTGAGCACAGATCACAATATTTAGACACAGCTGTCAGATAATATTTATTGAGATTTAACAATTAAATTATTGATTTTTTTTAATTCTTTCACAGGATGTGAGCGTCACTGGCTAGTTCAGCATTTGTTGCCCACCCTTAATTGCCCTTGAGAAGGTGGTGGTGAGGTATATTTCAAATAAATGTATATATTTTAAAATGTAACCTGTAATAAAGGATTATATCAGAGAGATTCAAATTTAATGAATACTAAAAGAAAGAAACATTTGCATTTATATAGCTGACCACCGGTTGTCTCAAATTGCTCTATAGCCAATGAAGCACTTTTGAAGTGTAGCCACTGTTGTAATGTAGGAGACACAACAGCTGACTTATGCACAGCAAGCTCCCACAAATAGCAATGTGATAACGGCAAGATAATATGTTTTTGTTGATTGAGAGATAAATATTGGCCTGACACAGTGGATAACTCCCCTTTTCTTCTTCAGAATAGTGCCATGGAATCTTTTATAGCCCCGAGAGAGCAGTTGGGCCTCCATTTAATGTCTCATCCAAAAGACTGCACCTCTGAGAGTGCAGCACTCAGTACTGCACTTGAATGTCAGTCTTGATTTTGAGCTCAAATCCTGGAGTGTGACATGAACCCAGAACCTTTTGGCTTGGATGTGAGCATACTACCAACTAAGCCTGACACTGCAAAACACTATCACAATTAAAATATAGCTCATAAAGCAGAGCTTTTATTATGTCCTCGTGTACACAAGAACCTGAATGCAAATTATAAAGCTAAATAATCATTTTTTTTAAGGAAGTGGCAGACTGGTAGCAGAGCAGGCCATTGAAAATAACACTTTGTAGAGGGGTCAAAGGTGGATTTGTATTTGTAATTCCCCACATGGTGAGTGAGCGCCCAATCATGGTCTAGCCATTGGGGTAAAGGCAATCAGGAGCAGATATTGCATGAGAATGGAGAATCCAAATGATGGTGAAAAATTTTAAATTAAATTGGTGAATGAACAACTTTTTTTTAAAAAAGAAACCTGCAAGTACAAGATTAATAAGATTACATGCCACTTGCCACATAATGGAGTTGCTTGCTGTGACCAAATGGTTCCACAAGTTGCTTAAAAGTACAATGTCCCTCTTGTCCCCCACATTTTTCCAAGATACATGGAAATCAAATGAATGAAGAAAAAAATATAACGTTCTGAGCAATTTATATGTAAAATAGATCAGTGCCATTTTGTGAATGGTTTTTATTCCTTTCAAAAGAAATCTGTGCAGAATTCTCAAACATCAACTAACTCTTCGTAATTTGAAAATAGTCTAAAGATAATTCTAAGTTGACAATTTCTTGCTGCTATTATGACCATCATCCACATCATAACCATCCTCGCTGGTTGTCTGTGTTTGTCTTCTTTAGCACTTATTTTGAATATTTTCACTTTGGTTATTCACCAATCAGTTTACGCAAATCCTTTCCTCCTCATTCCAATTTTCCAACCAATAGCAGCAAAAACAAATTTCAACACACAATTACCACAACAGTTTCTCACCTACCCCACAAATAAGAACTACTGATTTGTACCCAAGCTTGGTTGCAGCATCTCCCACTACTCCTCCCAGGCAGCATGATGTAGCCCCTTGACATTCAATCGCATTACCATTGCTGAGTCCCCCACTATCAATATCCTGGGGGTTACCATTGACCAGAAACTGAACTGGACTAGCCATATAAATACTGTGGCTACAAGGGCAGGTCAGAGGCTAGGAATCCTGCGACGAGTAACTCACCTCCTGACTCCCCAAAGCCTGTCCACCATCTACAAGGTACAAGTCAGGAATGTGAAGAAATACTCCACACTTGCCTGGATGAGTGCAACTCCCACAACACTCAAGAAGCTTGACACTGTCTATGACAAAGCAGCCAACATGATTGGCACCACATCCACAAAAATTCACTCCCTCCATCACCGACGCACAGTAGCAGCAGTGTGTACCATCTACAAGATGCACTGCAGGAATTCACCAAGGCTCCTTAGACAGCACCTTCCAAACCCATGACCACTATCATTTAGAAGGACAAGGGCAGCAGATAGATGGGAACACCACCACCTGGAAGTTCCCCCCAAGTCACTCACCATCCTGACTTGGAAATATATCGCCGTCCCTTCACTGTCGCTGGGTCAAAATCCTGGAACTCCCTCCCTAACAGCACTGTGGGTGTACTTACACCACATGGACTGCAGCGGTTCAAGAATGCAGCTCCCCACCACCTTCTCATAGCAACTAGGGATGGGCAATAAATGCTGGCCCAGCCAGCGAAGCCCGAAGTGAATGAATAAAAAAAAACAGATCTTGAAACATGCTACACTCTCGGTACAACCTCTGTCCCATGCTTCAAAATCCCCAAACAGCCAGCAAAGGCTCATTTTTAGAGGCTTTAAGGTTAATGTGTATATGCAGGAGGGAGAGAGAAAGAGAGCAAGAGAGAGAGAGAGGGAAAGTTACCCTATTAACTAAACAAAAGGAAGAGAACCTCAGTGAGTGAGTGGAAGCAATGGGGGGACATGGGAGTGGAGGAGGTGTGTGAGAATTCAGTCAACATATCTGGTGGTGCTGAGAGATGTTATTAAACTGCATATTCTAGAACTCTTCAGCAATATCGCAAGATATTCACCAAGTTCATATAAACATGAAATTATAAGGTTATTTCTTTCTGTACCCAGTGATCTAGCTAAGGACCGATATAGCTCACTACATGAGTATCAAGTGCATTAAGATGAGACAGTCCAGTGCTTAACTTGCAACTACTGGTTTGGGAAACCAAGCTAATACTGAGTTGCATACTCAACTGCTCTCAATTTAACTTTAACTTCCAGTTAAATGAAACTTCACACTCTATACAGAATAGGTAGTTGAATTTTAAGGAAGGTTAAAATGACATACATAAAAAATTAACATTCTAATAAGGTACTGTACTATTGTTTTAATCCAGCCAAGCATTCACAATGGTAGACCTGGGCCCCCCAGAGTCTAAAGCCCTCCAGTTAAGATTCCCCTCAAGACAAATTTATCAATGACCTGGAGTACGGACAACAAATCTCCAGAAAGGAATTCTATTTTGCATTAGTGTAACACAGCTCCAAGCAAACTAACTAAACAACATTATTATGAGCCATGTTTTCCCAACGAACAGTAGCATAGATACAAGGATTCAGTTAGCAAAAAAATAAGGAACATAGCTGGAAAAAAATATGCAATTGTGATATTGTAAATTTCCTTTATAAGGGACTTTTATATATCATCAACACTGCTATATCACACGTTGGGCAAAATTTTACGGCAGCGGGATTTTACGTTGCCGCCAATGTCAATGGAGTTTAGAATGGCTCGCTGTATTATCGCCTCACTAATCGTACCCAAATAAGGAACTCCCCTCCCTTTATGAATGGTATGTTTTTGTATAGGTCCCAATACAATATCATATTTTCTAAATATAAATACAATACCTTTTGCCACTCTAGTTCTTGCTTTTCCACTACAAGATTACTGATCTGATCTTCATACCGACTTTCCGCAGCCTAAAGCATAGAACATAGTGCTTTTCAGTAAATCTGTATAAGGAAGCAGTTTAGTAAAACTCGAACTTCAATTATGCCAGCACTGATGATCTGATGTATGAACAAGCAAAATAATTCAATAATCTGAACTGACTGCAATAATGTCTTATGTGCTATACAGCCTTTTATGATGATAGTAAAATATAAAGTTTGTAACACTGGTACTATAAAGAAAACAATTTTTACTGAAAGCTACATCACACAAAACTGTAATTATTCCTCCTCCGCTCCCCCAAGGTGGAAAAATAAAGCAAATTACCTCATGCACCTTCTGATTTTTTATTTAGAGGTAGGAGTACAATCTTGTGCAGTGTTATTTATACAATGTCATTAGAGAGTGCTGCTACCATAACAGTGGAAATTACACACAAGATAAAGCACTTAAGTATTTCAAAGTGCAGAATAAAAAAAAGATTATGCACCAAAGAAAGGTCACGTCTCCTTGTTGAAGTTTTATAGAGATAACTCAACAGCAGCCTTTCTTTTCATCTTTCTGCAGCTACATATGGCACAACAGCAGAACTAATAAAATTCATCACTCTATGTAACAAAGATAATCTGTTGTCTACATATTTTGTGAAAAATGTGAATTCACACTGTTTACTAAACACATTTTTTCCAACTTCAGTGAATAAAAAACACTTCATTCTTAATCTGACCGATCTTGTTTATGCAAATATATACCAGATTTGAACACATCATCCAGATCAGCACCAGTACAAAACTGTGCATGGACTGTGTGGTTGCAGGTACTGCTCTTTGAATGAAGTTATGTCCACTTGCTTATGTTGGTGTTAAGATACCCCATGGAACTATTTGAAGAACAAGACTGAGTTCTTCTCGAGTATGGGCAATATTCTTCCTCAATCAAGACCACAAAGACAGATTAACTGGATATTCATCTTATTGTTTTTTTTTTGGGATTTTGCTATATGCAAAATGGTTGCCATATTCACTCACACAGCAACAAGTGGCTGGACTTCAAAAATAAATTGTGTGTGAAATGCTTGTGGACTTCCTGAGAAACATGATGCAAATTGTTTTTCCTCTACTCATATCAAGAATGTGGGGTATCTTTTGTGACTTCCTGAATTGTCTATAAAATGATGGTACTGAATTAATATAGCCACTACGGAAAAGTAACTTAACTGCAAGTTTATACACAAAATGTGCCCATTAAATATTTTTCTTAATTGATGTTTTGTCACTAGACCTTTTAAGTACTTAGGGGTTGATTTTTCAAAGGTTCTGCAATACCATAGGGACATACATGACCTGTAAGCAGGTCACTGATTGCTTCTGCAATGTACTTTTGGTTGCATCAATTGTTTAGTAGAGCCAAATACATGAAACATTGGGCAGAATCTTGTGCCCTCCTCAGGGCATGGTGGAGAGGGGGCATTTAATCAGCTGGGAGGGTGGCAGGTGGGGATCCCGCCACCTTCCAACCTCCACTACAATTAGATCCATAGAGACAAGGCCCGTAGGCAGCCTTCCATCCCTGCCACCAACTGATGTCCTTAAGTGGGCAATTAATCCTTACTTAAGGGCCTCATCCTGCTGCTGCTGGTATTAACCCAGCAGTGGAAGTGGGGGGGGGCGGGGGGTGCTCACCATGCAGGGAGCATGACAAGCAAACCCTGCCATATTTACTTGAGGGCTCCCGGAGAGTGGGGGGGAGTCCCTCATCGCCTCCACAAGATTCCATCCATTGTCTTTTGGGTTGAAATGGACAAAGCCTGCACTACCTTCCCCATCCTCTATTTTCAATCACCTAATTCCACTGAAAATAACAGGCCTCTCTAGAGAGTTTAGAAGAATGAGAGGTGACCTCACTGAGACATACAAAATTCTTACAGGGCTCAATAGTGTAGATGTAGGAAGAATGTTTTCCCTGGCTGGGGGCTCGAGAACCAGGGGAAACAGTCTCAGAATAAGAAATAGGCCATTTAGGACCATGATGAAGAGGAATTTCTTCATTCAGAAAGTGGAAAATCTTTGGAATTCTTGACCCCAGAGAGCTGTGGAGGCTCGGTCATTGGGCAGGTTTTTCCGGTCAGCAAGTGGGGCAGGGGCCCGCTCGCCAACATGTAAAAAGACGCAGGGATATGTTGGGCGTGCGTCCCGACATCACCCCGCGTCATTTAGATTTTCAGTTCGGCAGGCACGCAGCCGAATCGGCTGTGTGCCCACCAAGCTGTCAACAGCTTATTAAGGCCATCAAAAAACTAATTAGCATGATTGACGGACCTGCCCGTCCAACCTTAAGGTTGGCAGGCAGGCCGGGAGCCTAGGCGGGCTTCAGAAAAAACATGAAACCTCATCAATGGGTGGGATGATGTTTCATGAGGGTATTTACATTTTTATTAAATGTTTAAGTAAAAGTTATGGACATGTCCCAGTGTCACATGAGGGGACATGGCAGGGAAATTTTTTAATCACCTTTATTGAAAGTTTTAAATCAGAGCCAATCTCCCTGAGGCAGCACTTTGCGCGCGAAAGAGCGCACTCCTGGCTGAGGGAATTCCGCCCCCCCCATGCCTGCACAGGGAGCGCATAGCGCTTTCTGGCGGATGTCACGCTGGGCGGGCCTTAATTGGCCCACCCACATAAAATGACGGTGCGCCCCCGACTACATGTAAAGTAAATCAGAGCTGAGTCTGTCTTCCGCACTCTACAGAGTGATAAAATAAGGCCCAAGGAATACAAATACCTCTAAGTGTCAGGTCAGTGAATGGCTCTGGCTCAATGAAAGTATTAAGGTGTTTCATGTTATCCACAACAATGGATAAACGTTCTAACTCCTTCAAACAGCCAGTACATTTTTATTTGTTGCAAGAAGTTATTTTCGAAGCAGAATGTTTTGATTGGAAAGATTTCTGCTTCCTGACCCTGAACAGATTTAGGGACAGACCATAGCTGGCGTAGGTCAAGAAAGTTTTTTTAAAAACACTGCTGTTAGGTGCTTTTACTATTTTCCACAAGCTCATAATCTACCTCCTACAAAATAGCAATCTTCCCTTTCTCATGACTCTAAGCCAAATAGTTTTCATACTTCACAGCCTCCTCTGTTTTGATATGCTGATTGGGATATCACAGAATGCCCCAGCAAAAAAGGTGAAACAAAGGGTAAGCTTAAGAAGATTTCTTGGCAACACAACATCAGTTGTAAAAACATGATCGTTTTACAAAAAATATATAAATCATATTGATAACAGCATCCTTTAAGATGCTTTTTCTATATTTTATGGGGAAGAAATTTGACAAAATCCTATAAAACTGCTTTAATTTATGCTGGTCTCTTTTGTGTATGATATTATAACTGATCTTTAACTCATGATGAACAATTTCTACTCTGTATTTTACAAGGTCAACCATTCAGGTCCAAGTAAAACTCTTGATGTTGTTCAGCAAAAATAAAACTTCACAGAACATTCTGATAATAGTGCTCAAGATGCCAGCTGGAGGCCAGGTAATAGGAAAAGTCTGTACTTCATTAAGTTTGGCATTCAAAGAACTCTTCATACAACATGAAATCATTTACAGGAGTAGAATTGACTTATGTGGAATTGGCCAGGCTTTTGCAGTACCTCTGTGTGTTTTATCACTAGACAAAAATGAAATAATTCAAGTATTGTTACCACTTTGTTGACATTTTGAGCATTAAGCCCATTTCTCACTGAGAATCTACCTCTTCTCAAAGAGCGGGCTGGACACTGAGATTAATTACAGCCTATTTGTTGAAACTAGTTCCGCATCAGAAACAGGAATGGATAGGACTGGTGGTCTATGCTAAATAAACCACAGACTGACACAACCTATACATTCATGTGATTGAGACTGGAAAGTAAATCAATTTACCTCTCAAAAAGCTAGATAAACAAAGGGAGAGAAAATTTTCTGAGCAGAAAGCTGATTTAAGTCTGGGATTCAAAGGAAGGTAAGTCTAAGGGGAGTATTTGAATAGCAGACTATTCAGTGTCTGTGTCAAAGAAACACAATAAAGAAATAAATGGGTTACTTTAAAAAGCAACATTAAATTCCTACCCCAATACAGATCATTCTGGGTCTGCTCAAGAGATGCAATGGTGTTATCATTGACAGGAGGGAGCCACCTGTAACCATGATCAACTACACTCAATTTTAATGAGAGTTACAACTTTGAACTGGTCTGCAATCCTTTATGAACTCACTGAACCATACAAAAACAATTTATTGGCCGTGTATGAAGTGAACACAATTAGTAACATGCTTTCCACTGTCAATGTCCATCTGAAGTGTGCAGACATCAAAATCATAGAATAATACAGCACAGAAAGAGACCATTCTTCCCATTGTGCCTGCACAGGCTTATTGATAGATCTTTCCAGTTAATTCCATTCCAACCTTTTGCCCCCCACAATCCTAAAACCTTATTCCTATCAAGTACCATAGATTGCAGCAGATAAGTCAGCCTGGTGTGTAAGGCAACCCCATTTCTCCGGTCCCAAAATTCATGGGCTGAATTTAATTCCACCCCACACCCTCCCCCCCCCGCCCAGCTGACATATCAGGTGGCCAGCCCGTGCCTCCTGCCCACCCCCGACCTGTCCCCATATTGCTGAGGCCAGGTAAGGCGTTAGACAGCCTGCCTGCCCTTAGGCCTATGGAGGCTCTTAACTGGCCAATTAACTGCCACTTAAGGGCCTCAATCCCTCCCTGCTGCAATTCTTTGGTCTACGAGAGAAACCAGAAGGCAGGCAGCTCAGCAGCTTTGACTGCTCTTTTAAAAGGCAATTTCAAAAGGTCCCCCTCATGCCCCCTATGCCAAGTTACGCCCTACACCCACCCCTATATCTCATGTGCCCTATACAAAGCTCTGCCTTAGACCCACCTCCCATGGCCCCAAATGCACCCTATGCCAGACAGACTCTGCCCTTCATCCACACCCTCAGGCCCCTCATGCCCCCTATGCCCCCTATGCCAAGCTCTGGCACTTCCATGTCCATTGACACAGGGTACATTTTCTAGAACACCACAGTGTAAAATGGGATGTGTAAAAATAAACTTTTAAAAAATGGAATCCATTGATCACTGTCTCCTATGAAAAAAAGCCTGGACGGCAAGCTAATAAAAGTGTCAATCATCCAAGCCCTTTGAAGTTTCAAAAATCACAAACCATAGAGAGCCCAGAAATCTATTAGAATAAAAAAACACCTGCGCCCATGAGGAAACATTGTTTGATTGACAGCTCAGGCTCTCTATTCACTGCGGTCAGTTTCACAATGTTTGTTGACATAACAAATGTAATTTCGAGTCTTTGTGGTTTTTGAAATTTCAAAGGGAGGCACAGGGGGCATGACAGAACATGGGGGTGGGTGGGCGAGGGGGGGAGCATAACCTAAGGGTATGGAGGCATGAGGAGGGTCTTTTGAGCTTACCTTTTAAAAAGTCTCCTCATGCAGACTAAGGTTCACGACTCCTCTTAGGGGCCAAGAGCCATGAATCTTTAAAAACCTGACCCGACTCCACGAAAACCGCGGAGGTATAGGAGATACCTTTGTCTGCAATGGAGCTGACCAGGTCAGGAGTGCCAGATGCGGGCTTCTGACAGGAAATTGCATGCACTCTTTAAAGGCACTCCCAAAAATCACATGCCGAGAATGAGATCAGGAGTCCCTGAATTAGGGCCGCCCACCATTTTTGAGGGCTCCTGAATCAACCCGACTCTATGAAAATCCTAGCCATATTCTATTATTTGGGTAAAAACAAAAAACTGCGGATGCTGGAAATCCAAAACAAAAACAGAAATACCTGGAAAAACTCAGCAGGTCTGGCAGCATCGGTGGAGAAGAGCAAAGTTGACGTTTTGAGTCCTCATGACCCTTCAACAGAACTAAGTAAAAATAGGGAAGGGGGTGAAATATAAGCTGGTTAAAGGACGGGGGGGGAGATTGTTGGGACAAGCAAGCAGTGATAGGAGGAGATAACCAAAAGATGTCACAGACAAAAGAACAAAGAGGTGTTGAAGGCCAACAACACCCCCCCCTCTCCCCCCCACCCCTTAAACCAGCTTATATTTCACCCCCTTCCCTCTTTTTACTTAGTTCTGTTGAAGGGTCATGAGGACTTGAAACTACAACTTTGCTCTTCTCCGCCGATGCTGCCAGACCTGCTGAGTTTTTCCAGGTATTTCTGTTTTTGTTTTCTATTATTTGGGATTGCTTGTAGTCCCAGCAGTGGCCACTAGTCTCTCCTGGCACTACCTGGGCTGCAAAGCTGCCAGCCAATCAGATTGGCCAGCAGCTCTCTAGGGCAAGTCTTCCTCCATGATGGGGGTGGAAGTCCCACTCTAACCCAATTAAAACCGCTGAGGGGGGCAACCGGATTTCTGATTGACAAGAGGCCAATCAACTTTTGTTCAGGGGAGCGGATAATCCATCCCCCAATAAAATCCACCTCCATGTTTTTGCATATACTCAGTCAACCTCCTTTTCAGCCACGCATTGCTATAGTAGTGGTCAGCATCAATTTTTCACCTCACAAATGGATGTTTTACTTACTAGTACCTTATAACTGAGTACAAGAGATCAAACAGGCAATACAGGCTGTGTTAAGATGCGTGGAAGTTTAAAGCATGTCCAAGCCTGGCAAACGACAAAGCTGACGACCACCCACACTCACACCGGTGGTTCACTTTTATACTCGGCATATAAGTCAACCCCATATTTGGAGAGACTTCAAAGGAGGGGGGGGGGGGGGGGTGTGTGTGTGTGTGGGGAGGGTGGTGTGTGTGTGTGGTGGGGGGGCTGGTAAGGAAGAAGATGACGTAGTGATAATGTCACTGGATTAGTAATCCAGAGGCCCAGGCTAATCCTCTGGGGCTGTGGGGCACAGGTTTAAATTCCACAACAGCAGCTGTTGGAATTTTAAAAAGTCAATTAATAAAATCTGGAATTGAACGCTAGGGCAGAATTTTCTGCCTGTCAGGCGGGCGGAGCTGGACTGGGCGCGGACCCGATTGGCGCCTGCGATCATGTCCGTGTCACCATTTTACGCAAGCGGGCCAATTAAGGCCTGCCCAGCATATATGCCAACTCCCGTGGATGGCGGGAGTGTGCGGGCGGCGGGGGGTGTGCACAGACCGCCAGGTCCAATGGTGACCCGGCACTCTGTTTAAAGAAAGGCCTGGCAGCCTCCTGTAGGCTGCTCACAATGGCCACTTCGAGGTCACACGGCAGGGGGTCGGCTGAGCAGGGCATGCTGGAGGGAAGGGCAGAGGAGTAGGGCAGGTTGCAGGGTCTATCAGAGGAGTAGGGCAGGCTGCAGGGTAGGCGGGTGGGGGGGGGGGCAATGTGCCCCTCGCTTTTCAGATGAATGCCTTGCTGCCCTCCTCGAAGAGGTGGCAGCATGGCGGGAGGTGTCGGTCCCCCAGGATGGGAGGAGGAGGCCCCCCCACATGGTCAAACGTGCCTGGGGGAGGTGGCGGAGGTGGTGAGCTCCTGTGATGTGGTGCGGCGCACCTGGATCCAGTGCCATAAGAGCTTCAACGATTTGTTGCGCTCTGGAAGGGTGAGTACCATGTTGGTATTGGGCATTTAACCCAGCAGGTAGCCTTAGCCTTTGAGGTCCCCCCCTCCACCACAAAGTCTTACTGTTGTGACTGCATTGCATCATGTTGGGCATTTCTCCTACACTGGGTGGGCAAGCAGATAGTGCCCATGCTTAGATCAGCCTGAGTGGTTCATGAGGAGATGAGTTCTGGGGGCAACCTGCAGAAGATGCAGCTAGGTGCATTCTCAGAACTCCAACACACATCCTATTCACGGTGATGAGATGGTGGAAGGGGAGTCTCAAGGTGTCATGTCCAAGGACCATCTGCTGCCCTCGGCGCTGCACGTAGTTGCGCCTCCTTGTTATGGGAGCAAAGACCGTGTGTTTCCTAAAGTGATGTACGCAGAATGTGTCCAAGGTGGCCGTTGGGGAGGGTTGGGAGCAGGCGTACTGTCTTCATGTGACTGATCAGTAGTAGCATGGAGAGGAGGCACTGGAGGCCTGAGATGGGCCACTGTGGTTGGGGTGCAGCATGCGCGTGCAGAGTCCATGTGCAAATTGTCGCAATGAATGGTCTTCTCTGTTTTTCAGGAGAAGAATGCTCATAATGCATCGGAGCGTTCAAGGACTGGAGGTGGCTAGGCTCACCTCATGACATTAAGCCGCTTCGAACAGGAGGCCCTGGAACTTGAGAGGCGCCATGCGCCCAGGTCAACTGGTGTCGGCGGGGCTGGGGTGGAACGGCCAGGTATTTGATGTCAACAGTGAGATCCGCAATGTCCTCCCAACATCCATAGCACTGATGATTGTTTAATTTGTTATTGTTGCAACATTGCTCGGTCCCAGAGTGATAGAGTCAGGGGTGTGGATCTTAGAAAAAGGTCCTTTGGCCCTTCAAGGATGCGTACGTCAAGCACGTTCCTAAATCTCCTAATCCCATTTCCCAGCACTATGCCCATGGCCTTGTATGCCATGGCACCGCAACTGCACATGCAAATACTTATTACTTTAGGAGGGTTTCTGCATCCATCACCCTTTCAGGCAGTGCGTTCCACATTCCCAACACACTCTGTGTGCAAAATTTGCTCATCACATCCCCTGTCAACCTTATGCCCTTTACCTTAAATCTATGACACCTGGTTACTGATCCCTCCACCAAGGGGAAAAGTTGATTTCTGTCGACCCTATCTATGCCCCTCATAAGTTTAAACACCTCAATCACGTCACCCCTCAATCTCCTCTGCTCCAGGGGAAATAACCCCAGTCTATGCTATCTCGCCTCATAAGTTAAACTCTCCAGCCCAGCCAGCATCCTGGTCAGCGACCTTTGCACTCTCTCCACTCCAATCACATCCCTCCCGTGAAGTGCATTTCAGAACTGCACGCAGAACTATAGCTGTGGCCTAGGCAGCGATTTCTGTACTTGGAACATTACCTCCCTGCTCCTATATTCTATGCCTCAGCTAATAAAGGCAAGCATGGCTTTTGCCTTCTTAAACACCTTATGTACCTGTCCCACTACCTTAAGGGACCTATCGATATGCACAGCAAGGTCCCTCTTATCCTCCTTACTTTCCACGGTCCTACCATTCATCGTGTATTCCCGTGCCGTGTTTGTCCTGTCCAAGTGCATGACCTCACACTTTTCCACATTACATTCCATTTGGCACTCATCAACCCATCTGACCAGCCCGTCTATATCCACCTGTAATATAAGGCTATCCTCCTCACTATTTGCCACCCCATCAATGTTCATGTCCATTGGTTCTGGAAGGTTGAGCACATAATGAGCCAGGGGGAAAGGGATGAAGTGTGTCATTGTGTGCACACTAACTAATCTACTGTCCTTGTTCATTTCAGCATCGTCAGAGCATGGCTGCCAGGAGGAGCTGCGGATGCCCCCTCTCACACCTGAGGGCCCTCAAGTGTCATCTGCATCACACCATTTCTGCGATGCAGGCACCAGCGCAGATACTAGCACCTTGGTGGGCATTAGAACAACGGCTAGTGTCCTGGGGCACAGCTGAGAGGGCACTTTACAATCACTGGAGGAGCTGGCAGAGACAGAGAGTGCTGATGGTGCCAGCAGTCAGAGGACTGCAGGGGACCAGGCTTATGCTCAGTCAGTGCATGATGATGTGCCTCTGGAGTCGTCCGCGACGCAGCAGCTGCAGGAAATGTGGCCGGGCGTGCGGGAGCAGCTGGGAGTGTTCATGAGGCTGTGCTTCTCTTGGTGTCCGTGGTGGAGGGGTCCACGCGGAGCATCACTGATGCAATGAGCCACATGGCAGAGCGTCATGCTTCCTCCATGGAGAGAGTGGCGACTCTCTTGGAGAGGCGCCTTCAGGAGAACAATCAGGCCCTCCTGGGGTTACGCTCGGACCTGCAAGCCCTCACAGCGTCAGTGGCCACAGCTGGTCAGTGCCAATGTGGGAGATGGTGTGGGCTTCAAGCTTCCCAGCTTGTTGCCCATACATCCATGGTGAGCAGGGAGGTCTGAGGCGACCTCACGTCGGCGCAGCAGCTGCCTGTCGCATCTGCGGACTCCTCTCATGGCGCTCCAGATGAGGGTACCAGCTCCTCTGCCCCTCTCCCAGTGACCGCTTCATCGGGTGAGGCTGCGACGACTGGGGGAGATGCCAGCTGTGCGACTGGCAGATCCCTCCCAGGCAGGCCCAGCACAGGCTCCACGGGCCAGAGGACGGCCGCCAAGGTCATCGAGGCCAACAGGACAGCAGAGTCAGCAGGCTGTCTCAGATGCCACTCCGAGCGATGGGGCAGCACCAAGACGTAGCACCCCTAAACAAAAGCATAAGGCACCTTAGGCACACCACAGGTTTCTCACTGGTGCTTTTGTGTTGGCCCAAGATTAGGTCCTTTTAATTTTTTCTGCTTGCTTAACGTTTTGTTTTGGATTTGTGAGAACATTTGATGTTTAAGATAAAAATCAGATGTGTTACCATGGCTGAGGGTGGCTTGTTTGTTCTGCATGTTTGTTTAATGTATGTTTAAGATAAATGTCATGAGTGTTTGTTTGGACATTCAAGTTTACGTCCAAAGTCCTTAGTTCCTGCTGTTGACCTGACAGATTTAGCACTTAGATGCCGAGTATGGAAGTTCCAGGCAAGGCTGGTCCTGCTGATCCATTTGTGTTGATCTAGCTGAAGGTTCGTTCGATTAAAGTCTCCCGGGTGTCCTTGCCTCCTTGGTGTAGTCCCAGGTCAGCGTTTAGCCCCTCAGTATTCCCCTGTGCTTCCTCATCCTCAGAATCAGTGCTGGGCTCATCGTGTGCAGCCACATCCACTGCGTCAATGCCTTCATTGTCTACTGTGTACCCCCTTTCCAATGCAAGATTGTGGAGAGCGCAGCATGCAACCACTATTACCGACACACGATCTGCAGGGTACTGGAGTGCGCCCCCTGAGCGGTCCAGGCACCGGAAGCGCGTCTTGAGAAGACAGATGGCTCTCTCCATCACGGCCCTTATGGAGGTGTGGCTCCTATTGTAGCGCTGCTCAGCTTCTGATACTGGATGGCAGAGAGGCGTCATGAGCCACCTTCTGAGGGGATAGCCCTTGTCACCCAGCAACCAGCCATCAAGCCGAACCAGAGTGTTGAAGAGCCCCGGCACCTGGGGGTGTCTGAGGATGTAGGTGTCATGGGAGCTGCCTGGGTACCTTGCACAGACTTGTAGAATCAGCATCCTGTGATCACACACTATCTGCACGTTCATGGAGTGGAAGCCCTTCCTGTTGATGAAGGCACCGGGCTCACCTGCTGGCGCCTTGATGGCCACATGTGTGCAGTCTATAGCACCTTGGACGTGGGGGAAGCCAGCAATGGTCACGAAGCCTCTGGCTCACTGTGCCTGGCTTGCCTGGTCCCAGCAGAAGTGGATGAAGGTCAATGGATGCCTGAACAGAGCGCCTGTGATCTGCTTGACACAAGTGTGGACTGCTGATTGGGAGACACCGCAAAAATCACCCACCGAGCCCTGGAAGGAGCCAGAGGAATAGAGGTTGAGGGCAACTGTTACCTTCAGAGCCACTGGCATGGGGTGTCCACCCACACAGTCAGGAGAGATCTCAGGGCCAATCATCTGACAGACGTAGTTGACTGTCTCCCTTGACAGTTGGAGCCTCCTTCAGCACTGCATCTCAGACATGTTGAGGGAGCTGCTTTGCCACCTGTATACCCTGGCAGTAGGATAGTGGCGTTTTCAGCGGCCCCTTCCACCTTGGACTACCTCTTGGCCCTGCACCCCTTGTGCCTGCGCCTGTACTCCCAAAGGTGGCTGCCCTGGAGGCTGATTGTGCACTCCTGGCCTCCTCCTCATTCTAGCCCTCCCTTCCTCCTCAGAGGAGCTGCCTCCAGTGGACATGTCAGAACCCATACCCAGGCTAAGGGGAGGCCTCTGGAAAGCTGCAGGCCCGCTAAAGATTCCTGACTGCAGAGTGCTGACCTGAAGGTTCAAAGTACACAGAAAGCTGCTGGAATGCATTCTGAACTACTGCAGCTCACACAGGCAAGTTTAAAATACCTTCTCCAATAAATACTCCACAAAGCAGATTGACGAGCCCACTGAGCCCTCTTATCCCTCCCGCGGATGAGGTTCATAAAAAAGTCTCTTACCTGCCTGCCCGTGGCGTCAGTGTGCCGACCCGAAGATTGCACGGGCACATGAAAATCGCCGTCGATTGACGGATTAAGGGCCTAAACTAGCCCGTTAATTAATAGCGGGCTCGCATCAAACTTCATTACGCGCCCGCCCAGCGAAATATCGCGATGGCGCACGGTGACGTCGGGACAGTCGCCCAACGTCACCGCGCATCATTTTACGCGCTGACATGTGGGGCCTACCCCCCACACGTGAATAGAAAATTCTGCCCCTAGTCTTAGTAATGGTGACCATGAAACTACCATTGATTGTCGTAAAAACACATCCGCTTCACTAATGTCCTGTAAAGAAGGGAATCTGCCAGGCCTACATATGACTCCTGACCCAGAAAAATGTGGCTGACTCTTAACTGCCCTCTGAAATGGTCTAGTAAGCCACTTAGTTCAAGGGCAATTAGGGATGGGCAACAAATTTTGGCCTTGCCAGTGACACCCAGATCCCATGAAAGAATAATAAAAAAAGGTTGATTTATACACTGACATCTACAGTATTTATCTGATCCTCTATTGAACATTATGATGTATTGAATCAGGCCATCCTTTTCACCACCCTTTCAAGCTGTGTATTTCACATCATAGAAACTCACGGTGTAAAATAAATTGCACACCTCTGATTCTTTTGCCAATTATCTTAAATCTGCAGATAATACTGAAGAGCACTTTCCAATCTGCAATAAAATCAGAAAAACTCCCTCTGGACTTGCTACACTCCGTTCTGTCAGCTCTAACCCCAACATTGTTATCAAACCTGTTAACAAGGATGGTGCTGTTGTTGTCCGGTGTACCAACCCCTACTTTGCAAAGACTGAATGTCAACTCTCAGATGCTTCTTTCTACATCCCCCTGGACAATGGCCCCACCACCCCAATTAAGATCACCCAGCATAAGGCATTGTTTCCAGGACTGTCACTGCCTTATCTCATCTGGAGATCTTCCCTCCACAGCTTTCACTTCATAGTCCCCCAACCCCAAACAGCTCACTTCTACCTCCTTCCCAAAATGCACAAACAGGACTGTCCTGGTAGACCCATTGTTTCAGCCTTTACCTGCCCCACCAAACTTATTTTTTTCCTACCTTGACTATTTTTCTCCCCTTGTCCAGTCACTTCCCACCCACAAACATGACTCTTCTGACACCCTACATCATTTTAACAATTTCCAGGTTCCAGCCCCTAATTACTTCCTCTTTACTATGGACATGCAGTCTCTCTACATTTCCATCCCCCACCACAACAGACTGAGGGCTCTGCTTCTTCTTTGAACCCAGTCAGTTCAAGGCCCAACGAGTCCCCATCCAACACCACTCTCCTCCAACAAAAATAAAAATAGCTGGAAAAACTCAGCAGGTCCGACAGCATCTGCGGAGAGGAACACAGATAACGTTTCAAGTCCGGATGACTCTTCATCAGAACTAAAGAAATACAGAAATGTGGTGAAATATAAGCTGGTAGAGAGGGGTGGGAGAGGTAGAGCTGGATAGAGAGGCAGTGATAGGTGGAGGCAAAGAAGAGATTGCCAAAGATATCGTCGACAAAAGGACAAAGGGGTGTTGACGGTGGTGATATTATCTAAGGATACGTGCTAATGGTGACATTAAGGGTAGAAAGCAGGACAAACAAGTGGCAGACGGCCCTAGTGGGGATGGGGTGGGGGGAAGGGATCGAAATGGGCTAAAAGGTGGAGATAAAACGATAGATTTAAAAATAAGGAAAAGAAAAATATATTTTAAAAATATAAATTATTGGAAAAAGGGGGATCGGAAAGGGGGTGGGGATGGAGGAGACAGTTCATGATCTGAAGTTGTTGAACTCAATATTAAGTCCGGAAGGCTGTAGAGTGCCTAGTCGGAAGATGAGGTGCTGTTCCTCCAGTTTGCGTTGAGCTTCACTGGAACATTGCAGTAGGCCAAGGACGGACATGTGGGCTTGAGAGCAGGGTGGAGTGTTGAAATGGCAAGCAACAGGGAGGTCTGGGTCATGCTTGCAGACAGGCCGAAGGTGTTCCGCAAAGCGGTCACCCAGTCCGTGTTTGGTCTCTCCAATGTAGAGGAAACCGCATTGGGAGCAGTGAATGCAGTAGACTAAATTGAGGGAAGTGCAAGTGAAATGCTGCTTCACTTGAAAGGAGT
The DNA here is from genome assembly GCF_964194155.1 of Cetorhinus maximus. Classification (NCBI taxonomy): domain Eukaryota; kingdom Metazoa; phylum Chordata; class Chondrichthyes; order Lamniformes; family Cetorhinidae; genus Cetorhinus; species Cetorhinus maximus. The sequence continues at coordinate 118,765,698 of NC_135887.1, forward strand.
GTTTGGGCCCTTGGACGATGAGGAGCGGGGAAGTAAAGGCGCAGGTGTAACACCTTCTGCGGTTGCATGAGAAGGTGCCATGGGAGGGGGTTGAGGTGTAGGGGGTGATGGAGGAGTGGACCAGGGTGTCCCGGAGGGAACGATCCCTGCAGAATGCCACCCGGGGGTGTGAAGGGAAGATGTGTTTGGTGGTGGCATCATGCTGGAGTTGGCGGAAATGGCGGAGGATGATCCTTTGAATGCGGAGGCTGGTGGGGTGATAAGTGAGGACAAGGGGGACCCTATCATGGTTCTGGGAGGGAGAGGAAGGAGTGAGGGCAGATGCCCGGGAGATGGGCCGGACACGGTTTAGGGTCCTGTCAACCACCGTGGGTGGAAAACCTTGGTTAACTTCCTCCACTTGACTGAACTTGTTCTCTCAATGAAAAATTTATCTTTCACTTGTCTCACTTCCTCCACATAAAAAGTGTTGATATGGATTCCCACATGGGTCCTAATTATGCCTGTCTTTTGGGGTTATATAAAAAAAAGTCATATTCAACTTGAAATGTTAACTCTGTTTCTCTCTCTACAGATGATTCCAGACCTGCTGAGTATTTCCAGCACTTTCTGTTTTTATTCCAATCTGCAAAGTTCCCTGATCAAACAATTGAATTCTTTGACTATGTTTATTTAGAAACAATTAAGACTTTTTGGCCATTAAAGGGGAACACATCTCTAACAGACAAATAATACATTAGGAATTAGAAACTGTAACATTCCCAATATGCACTCCCTATACTAATAGCACGCAGTGATTGAAGTATGTACCAACTAAAAAATGTACCGCAGGAACTTGCCAAGCTTACCCTAATAGCACCTCAGAGATACATAACATTTACAAACAAGTGTGGCCAATAAATAGGGCTTTGCCAGTATCACCCATCTCCTAAGAAACAATAAGAATAGTGCAACAGACAGACATGGTGAAATAGGTGACAGAAAAATTGTGATACAAATAGGACAGGAAAGTGCTACAGAAATTAAGTGCAAAATATAAAAAGACTTTTAATATATGATAGATGGCTAGATAGAAAGAAAGACAGAATCACAGAATTGGTATGACGCAGAGGGGGGTCATTTGGCTCATCATGTCAGCACTAGCTCTCCAAATGAGCAACTCACCTAGTTCCATTCTCCTGCCTTCTCCCTGTACCCCTGCACGTTATTTCTTTTCAGATAACAGTCTAATTTCCTTTTGAATGCCTCAATTGAACCTGCCTCCACCACATTCTCAGACACAGCATACCAGACCCTAACCACTCGCTGCGTGAAAAAGCTTTTCCTCAGATCACTGTTGCTTTTTTTACTAATTACTTTAAATCTGCGTCCTCTTGATCTTGTTCTTGATCCTTTCACAAGTGGGAACATTTTCTCCCTACCTACTCTGTCTAGGTCCCTCCTGATTTTGAATACCTCTATCAAATCTCCTCTCAGCCTCTTTTTCTCCAATCTATCTTCATAGCTGAAGTTCCTCATCGCAGGAACCATTCTCGTGAATCTTTTCTGCACTTTCCCCAATGCCTTCACATTCTTCCTAAAGTGTGGCACCCAGAACTGGATGCAATACTCCAGCTGAGGCCAAACTAGTGACTTATACAAGTTCAACATAACCTCCTTGCCCTTGTACTCTATGCCCCTTTTAATAAAATCCAGGATACTGTATGCTTTATTAACTGCTTTCTCAACCTGTCCCGCCAACTGCAATGACTTATGTACATAGACACCCAGGTCCCTCTACTCCTGCACCCTCTTTAGAGTTGTTCCCCCTATTTTATACTGTTTCTCTATGTTCTTTCTACCAAAATGAATCAATTCACATTTCTCTGCATTGAACTTCATCTGCCAACTGTCCGCCCATTCCACCAACTTGTCTATGTCCTTTTGAAGTTCTACACCATCCTCCTCACAGTTCACAATGTTTCCATGTTTTGTATCATCCGCAAACTTTGAAATTGTGCCCTGTACACCAAGATATTTCAAGAAAAACAAGAGTTCCAACACTGATCCCTGGGGAACTCCACTACAACCCTTCCTCCAGCCCAAAAAATATCCATTAACCACTACTCTATTTCCTGCCATTCAGCCAATTCTGTATCCATGTTACTACTGTCCCTTTTATTCCATGACCTACAACTTTGCTCACAAGTCTGTTGTGTGGCTCTGTATCAAACACCTTTTGGAAGTAGACAGGCATACTCCCGATATTTTTCCACATTCGTTGAGGCAGTACCTTGAATAGAAAGTACCCCTTCACTTTTAAACATCTATTCTGATTTAATAATTACTAATTGAGTACCACATTCTGAAATGGGGCAGTATTTTTTAAGGTGGCTTGACAAGTTTAGCTTTTACAAATAGAGACATGATTTAAAAAAAAATATGTTTAAGAGCTTTGACAGTAAACAACAGTTCTCCTGATGTTGAAACCTCTATTTCCCATTGCACTCCTCAGCCACACTGTGCGTTGCTAATGAGCAAATTGAGTTCTAGTGGTCACTATTGAAAAGTATAAACCCTTCTGTTTAGAGACACCATCTATCTCTAGTACAAGTCTGTTGCTTCTTTCATTGTACGCACACTGGCATTGTTCTAGCCGTTGAGTACTGAATACTATTAAATATAATTCTGAATAATTTTGTGAAATACTCTATAGTGTAGTCACAATTGTAATGTAGACAGCAAAGTCTCACAAACAGCAAAGAAATAAAGACCATATAATCTGTTTCAGTGATGTTGGTTGAGGATAATACTGACTAGGACATATGGGGGAATTCCCCTGCTCTTCTTCAAATTGTGCCACCTGAGGCAGACAAGTTTTAATATCTCATCCAAATGGTGCTCCTCCAGCAGACAGCACTGCAGTATCAGCCTAGCTTTTATGCGCAAGTTTGTGGAGTGAAATTTGAACTTAACCTTCTGACTCTGAAGTGAGAATGGTATAACTGAGCCATAGTCAACACTAAAGCAAAAAGCAAGAAATATAAATGGACACAAAATAAAAGTCTATTTCGAAATGAACATAAGACATTGGTGCAAAGTCATAAATTCTATTTCTGGCTATCACTTATAGACACACGTACAAATGCATCTCAATGTACGCACACAGATCCTTTTGCAGCTAAATACAGGGTACCCTAATTTGGTGCTTTATTTGCATTACAAATTTGTTACACAGACCATAAATTAGTTTCTTTTAAATATTAAGAATTAAGAATTTGAAAAATTTGGAAATTAGTAACAAGTGTCATCTCATATCCAAGTTTTTGCCTTACAGGAAAAGACAAGCAAAAGATAAAAGGTTATTGTTTACTAAAATAAGGATGCTCCACTCACACGACGAATACGAAGTTCTTCGACCACTTCAAGAAGGCTAGTTTTAAATTCTAGTTGTTGAACAGACCTAAGTGCAGCAGTATCAGAGTTCTGAAAGTCGTATGTGATACATAATCCAGCCTTTGTGTCTTTGGAGACTAGGGTCTTTTTGTTGTCCATCTACGCAACAAGAAAGGTTTTTCCAACAGTGAGTTTTACAATATTTCAGACCATTTTGCAAGATTATTTTATACCAAAAGACATCATTCCATCCAATGCCAATCCTCATCAGTGATGTTCTGTGATAATTAACATACATTTTTAAGAAGAAAAAATAACCACCAGGATTAATTAATTTTTTTTACAACTCTAGTTTAAAATTAATGAATTAAATAAAGTAGTTTCAAGAATATTTAATTATGATAGTTGCTGATTCCCTGTGTGTCTTTAAAAGGGAGCTGGACTGGTTCTTAACAGCGTCATGATTGCATCATATAGAATAATTGATTTTACAGATAACATTTGGTCTATGTGATCTCCTGGAAGGATTAGTTGCAATTGCCTGACAAGAGTCAGAGAGAAATTTTCCAGAGTACTTTTTCCCTTACTGGCCGTAGGTTTTTTTTGGCCTTTCATGAGATTGCATGGCTGCTGCTGGGGCAGAGGGCTGCAGTGATATGAATCCTTAGTTATGATGCTCTAGCTAACATAATGGACAAGCTGGTCTTTGCCTGCCCATCAATTTCATACTTTTGTATTTCTTACACAGTCCCTCAGATATACATGGTTTTGTTCCGTGTGACGCTATCAAAATGATGTTGCAGAGAGGGAAACTCAATCCAAAGATTTCCATTCTGGTCACTACGCCTGAAGGTTTTTTCCCCCCTTTAAAGCAGAAGAGTATATTGAACTAAAAGTACTCACTCCCCACACATTTCCCTTTAGCAGTAGGAAACCAGTTTCTGTTATGTGCTAGCTACTTTATAGTTCTCTACAGTGTCAATAAAAGCTTGTTATCTGGGAATGGTTCAGAACAGTTAGGGACCATTTTATATTACACTGATAATCATTATTTAAATTACTTTGTCCAAATTATTTTACAATAATCCTTACCAAGACATCAGAACATGAGAAATACATGTTGGAGCAGAAGGCAGCCACTGGGTCCTTTGAGCCTGCTCTGCCATTCAATAAGATCAGAGCTAATCTACTTCAACTCCACCATCCCACACTACCCCTATATCACTTGTTTCCTTAGTACCCAAAAACCTATTGACCTCTGTCTTGAATATATTCAACGACTGAGCATCCAAAACTCTCTGGGGTAGAGAATTCCAAAGGTTCACAATCCTTGAGTGAAGAAATTTATCATCTCAGTCCTAAATGGCCAACCCCTTATTCTGAGACTGTGATGTCATCATTTAGACTCACCAGCCAGGGAAAACATTCCACCCTGTTAACATCTACCCTGTCAAGTTCCTTAAGAAATTTATGTTTCAATTAGATCACCCGATTCTTCGAAACTCCAGGAAAAGTCTACCCAATCTCTCTGCTTGGGTCAATATCCTCATTTCAGGGAAAACTCAGCAAGTCTGGCAGCATCGGCGGAGAAGAAATCAGTTAACGTTTCGAGCCTTCATGGCCCTTTGGCAGAACTGCAGCATAGTTTCAACAAGGGAGAAATATAAATTGGTTTAAGGGGGGGGGGGGGGGTGGAAGAGACACATTGAGGGTGTGGTGTGAGCAGATAATCAAAAGATGTCACAGACAAAAGGGTCAAAGAGGTGTTGAAGGTGGTGGTCTTTGTCTGAGAAAAGTGCTAATTAAGAATGGAAAACAGGTTATTCAAAGTACAGCTCTAGTGGGGGTGGGGTGGAAAGACTAAAGGTTTTAGTTTTAGATTTAAAAATAATGGAAATAGGTGGGGAAAGAAGAATCTATATAAATTATTGAAAAAAAAAAGCGGGTGGGGGGGGAAAAGAAACGGGATGGGGATGGGGGGAGGGGGAGTTTAAGATCTAAAGTTGTTGAATTCAATATTCAGCCCAGAGGGCTGTAAAGTGCCTAGTCGGAAGATGAGGTGCTGTACCTCCAGTTTGCGTTGGGCTTCACTGGAACAATGCAGCAAGCCAAGGACAGACATGTTGGCAAGAGAACAGGGTGGAGTGTTAAAATGGCAAGCGACAGGGAGGTTTGGGTCTTTCTTGCGGACAGACCGCAGGTGTTCCGCAAAACGGTCGCCCAGTTTGCGTTTGGTCTCTCCAATGTAGAGGAGACCGCATTGGGAGCAACGAATGCAGTAGACTAAGTTAGGGGAAATGCAAGTGAAATGCTGCTTCACTTGAAAGGAGTGTTTGGGCCCTTGGACGGTGAGGAGAGAGGAAGTGAAGGGGCAGGTGTTGCATCTTCTGCGTGGGCATGGGGAGGTGCCATAAGTGGGGGTTGAGGAGTAGGGGGTGATGGAGGAGTGGACCAGGGTGTCCCGGAGGGAACGATCCCTACGGAATGCCGTCAAGGGGGGTGAAGGGAAGATGTGTTTGGTGGTGGCATCATGCTGGAGTTGGCGGAAATGGCGGAGGATGATCCTTTGAATGCGGAGGCTGGTGGGGTGATAAGTGAGGACAAGGGGGACCCTATCATGTTTCTGGGAAGGAGGAGAAGGCGTGAGGGAGGATGCGCGGGATATGGGCTGGACACGGTTGAGGGCTCTGTCAACGACCGTGGATGGAAAACCTCAGTTAAGGAAGAAGGAGGACATGTCAGAGGAGCTGTTTTTGAAGGTAGCGTCATCAGAACAGATGCGACGGTGGCGAAGGAACTGAGAGAATGGGATGGAGTCTTTACAGGAAGCGGGGTGTGAGGAGCTGTAGTCGAGGTAGCTGTGGGAGTCGGTAGGCTTGTAATGGATATTGGTGGACAGTCTATCATCAGAAATTGAGACAGAGAGGTCAAGGAAGGGAAGAGAAGTGTCAGAGATGGACCATGTGAAGATGATGGAGGGGTGGAGATTGGAAGCAAAATTAATAAATTTTTCCAGGTCCCGACGAGAGCATGAAGCAGCACCGAAGTAATCATCGATGTACCGGAGAAAGAGTTGTGGGAGGGGGCCGGAGTAGGACTGGAACAAGGAATGTTCCACATACCCCATAAAAAGACAGGCATAGCTGGGGCCCATGCGGGTACCCATAGCCACACCTTTTATTTGGAGGAAGTGAGAGGAGTTAAAGGAGAAATTGTTCAGTGTGAGAACAAGTTCAGCCAGACGGAGGAGAGTAGTGGTGGATGGGGATTGTTGGGGTCTCTGTTCAAGGAAGAAGCTAAGGGCCCTCAGACCATCCTGGTGGGGGATGGAGGTGTAGAGGGATTGGACATCCATGGTGAAGAGGAAGCGGTTGGGGCCAGGGAACTGGAAATTGTTGATGTGACGTAAGGTGTCAGAGGAATCACGGATGTAGGTGGGAAGGGACTGGACAAGGGGAGAGAGAATGGAGTCAAGATAACGAGAAATGAGTTCCGTGGGGCAGGAACAGGCTGACACGATCGGTCTGCCAGGACAGTTCTGTTTGTGGATTTTGGGTAGGAGGTAGAAGCGGGCCGTCCGAGGTTGGGCGACTATCAAGTTGGAAGCTGTGGGAGGAAGATCTCCAGAGGAGATGAGGTCAGTGACAGTCCTGGAAACAATGGCTTGATGTTCTGTGGTGGGGTCATGGTCCAGGGAGAGGTAGGAGGAAACATCTGCGAGTTGACGCTCAGCCTCCGCGAGGTAGAGGTCAATGCGCCAGACAACAGTACCACCCTTGTCAGCGGGTTTGATGACAATGTTAGGGTTGGACCTGAGAGAACGGAGTGCAGTGAGTTCAGAGAGAGACAGATTAGAATGGGTGAGAGGAGCAGAGAAATTGAGACGGCTAATGTCACGCCGACAGTTCTCAATGAAAAGATCAAGAGAAGGTAAGAATCCAGAGGGAGGGGTCCAAGTGGAGGGAGAATATTGGAGGTGGGTAAAAGGATCCGTTGAACGGGGAGAGGACTCCTGCCCAAAGAAGTGAGCACGGAGACGAAGGCGGCGGAAGAAGAGTTCAGCATCATGCCGAGCCCGAAATTCATTGAGATGAGGGCGTAAGGGTATGAAACTAAGTCCTTTGCTGAGCACTGAACGTTCAGCATCGGAGAGGGGAAGGTCAGGGGGTATAGTGAATACGCGGCTGGGGCTGGGATTGGAAGATGGGGTGAGGACGGAGGGACAAGCAGGGGTGGAGGGTCCCAGATGGGTGTTGGAGTCGATGAGTTGTTGGAGCTTGCGTTCCTTAGCACTTGAGAGAAAGAGAAAAAGTTTCTTGTTGAGGCGACGGATGAGGCGAAGAATAAAATGAAACTGGGGGCACGCGCAGCTTTGAAAAAGGGTGCGGCGGTGCTGCTGGAGGGAGAGGTCGAGTGTGTTCATATGGCGGCGCATGGCACTGAGTGTGGATCTCAGAATGCGACGGGAACAGCAGTCCGAGAAACGTTTTATGTCCCGGAGATACCTGTAATCCTGGGTGGGTTCGAAACAAGAGGGATGGAATTTCAGTTGAAATCCACGTGGGGTGAGTCGGAGACGGAGACAGTCACTGAGAAAGGAGATATGGCTGTAAAAGCGGGTTTTAGTAAACACCTTGTCAAACACCAGGAGAGAAATGGAAAGCAATGAAGGTGAGCAGGGCAGAAGAGACAGTCGGAAATCCTGTCGGAGGACAGAACCATACTTCTTCAAAGAGGGCATTTTTTGAAGAGAGGTGGCAGTCAATCAAACACAAAGATAAAAACAAAAAGCTAAAAGCTACTGCGGATGCTGGAAATCCAAAACAAAAACAGAATTACCTGGAAGTGAAGTGAAGTGAAGCAGCATTTCACTTGCATTTCCCCTAACTTAGTCTACTGCATTCGTTGCTCCCAATGCGGTCTCCTCTACATTGGAGAGACCAAACGCAAACTGGGCGACCGTTTTGCGGAACACCTGCGGTCTGTCCGCAAGAAAGACCCAAACCTCCCTGTCGCTTGCCATTTTAACACTCCACCCTGTTCTCTTGCCAACATGTCTGTCCTTGGCTTGCTGCATTGTTCCAGTGAAGCCCAACGCAAACTGGAGGTACAGCACCTCATCTTCCGACTAGGCACTTTACAGCCCTCTGGGCTGAATATTGAATTCAACAACTTTAGATCTTAAACTCCCCCTCCCCCCATCCCCACCCCGTTTCTTTTCCCCCCCCCCACCCGCTTTTTTTTTCAATAATTTATAGATTCTTCTTTCCCCACCTATTTCCATTATTTTTAAATCTAAAACTAAAACCTTTAGTCTTTCCACCCCACCCCCACTAGAGCTGTACTTTGAATATCCTGTTTTCCATTCTTAATTAGCACTTTTCTCAGACAAAGACCACCACCTTCAACACCTCTTTGACCCTTTTGTCTGTGACATCTTTTGATTATCTGCTCACACCACACCCTCAATGTGTCTCTTCCCCCCCCCCCCTCCCCCTTAAACCAATTTATATTTCTCCCTTGTTGAAACTATGCTGCAGTTCTGCCGAAGGGCCATGAAGGCTCGAAACGTTAACTGATTTCTTCTCCGTCGATGCTGCCAGACTTGCTGAGTTTTTCCAGGTAATTCTGTTTTTGTTTTGGATTTCCAGCATCCGCAGTAGCTTTTAGCTTTTTGTTTTTATCCTCATTTCAGGAACCAGTCTAGTGAACTTTTGATGTACGTCCTCCAAAGCAAGTATATTCTTCCTTAGGTAAGGGAAGAAAGAGGAGAATGTCATCTGGTTGTATTTGACATCAGATCCCAGAGGTGAAGAGACAACGTTCCAATCATAACATCCCTAGCCTCCAAAACGTTATCCCTTTTCTTTCTTGTATAACATCCTTAAATGTTTTGCAATAGGATGGATTCAAGACTTTAAACTCTTGCCCTAAACAAGAAAATCATGCAGTAAAACTCAAGAGCTATCACTAACTCACTGATAGGTGTACATTTGTTATTGACCTAGCCACAGGATGGCGATCCTATTTCTCCTACAATACTCAATGTTGTCAAAGAATTCCACAGCCTATAAGACTGAGCCTTTACAACTTTAATATTTCGTTTACTTTGATTTCTTAATTTAAGAAAGCTGGAAGAAGATACACCTGAAAACAAAAAAAAAAAAGTACATATTCTGTGTATCTCATTACCAACCCTGGAACATACAAGATCAAATTCCTTTCTCTCTTCTGTTCAGTGTTGTTGCGTGCTTTGAGTACAATAAAAATATCAGTCATGTAAAACTTCTGTTCTGTGAATAAGGAATAGAAAAAAGGATGAAACAAATCAGGCTGGCAACATTCTTAAGGGTCATTTCTTTATTACTGACAAGGGGGATTTATCAGTTACTACCTAGGAAACTGGCACTAAGGTTCAAAAATGGCACACCAAAATAGTCCTGGGTATATCAGCAGAATAAGCAAACAAGCTTATAGAGCAGAATCTTGTGCCCTTCCTTGTGGCAGTTTTGGTGGCAGGGGGCATTTAATTGGGTGGGAGGGTGGCAACTCTGCCACCCTCCAACCTCCACCCCAATTAAGTCGATGGTGGGAAGACCCGTTGACAGCCTTCCCGCCACCTAAGTGCCTCATCCTGCCATCAATGGTATTAAATCTGTATCAGGCAAAGGTCTCAACACGTGGGGAGCATAGCAAACCCTGGCATGTTTTCTTGACGATTCCCAGGATTGGGGTTGGCGGAGGGGGAGGGTGTCCTCATTCAAAGGCACTCAAGTGTCTAGTCGAGGAACCTGGCATCAGAAGGGAGGCCGGCTGAGAGCCACATCCCTGCCCTTGCTGCCGACTGCACTCACCCCCTCCCCCATGACCTCCCCCAGCAATCCACCTCCCGTCATCACACACCTGTGCTTGGGTCCCTCCTCAATACTGGCTTCAGGGTGGGTGTAGTACTGACAGAATCTACCGCCATTCTGGTGGCACAACTGAGTAGAGCTGCAGCCTCTGATTGGCTCTCGGTCGGCGGGTGGGCCTTGCGCCCCCCAGTGTCCTTGATCCCAGGGGAGGACCTGCCACTGGCCTGTTAAATCCCTGAGTAGCACAAGGTGTCGTGGGCCTATTTGAAAAGAAACACGCAGAGGTCTTGCAGCTCTTCAGCTGGCTGCTGAGACTTCCATCGTCTCCACGAGATTCCACCCTTGGAGTCAGACAGCCATTACAGCACAAAAGAAGCAGAAATTTTCTTATTTCCATTTGTAACAATAGGCATGATGACATGGTGTTCTACGGCAGGAACATTATACCATGTAACACACTATTATACTGCTGAATTGAAAATGTTTAGATACACATGAACATACGAATTAGGAGGAAGAGTAGGCCACTCGGCCCCTCGAGCCTGCTCCGCTATTCAAAAAGATCATGGCTGATCTGATTTTCACCTCAACTTCACATTCCTGCCTACCCCTGATAACCTTTCACCCCCTTGCTTATCAAGAATCTACCTCTGCCTTAAAGATATTCAAGGCTCTCCCTCAACCACCTTTTGAGGAAGAGAATTCCAAAGTTTCACAACCCTCAGAGAAAAAACATTTCCTCATCTGTCTTAAATGGGGGACTCTTTATTTTGAAAGAGTGACCCCTGAGTTCTAGATTCTCCCACAAGAGGAAACATCCTTTCCACATCCATCGTGCTAAGACGCCTCAGGATTTTATATGTTTCAATCGAGTCCCCTCTTATTCTTCTAAACTCCAGCAGGTACAAGCCTAGCCTGCCCAGCCTTTTCTCATAAGACAACCCACCTATTCCAGGCATTAATCTAGTAAACCTTCTCTTAACTGCTTCTAATGCATTTACATCTTTCTTTAAATAAGAACAATACTGTACACAATACTCCAGATGTGGTTTTACCAATGCCCTGTATAACTGAAACATAACCTCCCCACTCTTGCATTCAATTCCCCTCGCAATAAGCGATAGCATTCTATTAGCTTCGCTTATTACTTGCTGCACCTGCATACTAGCCTTCTGCGATTCATGCACTAGGACACCTAGATCCCTCTGCAGCTCAGAGTTCTGCAATCTCTCACCTTTTAGATAATATGCCTCTTTTTTATTCATCCTACCAAAATAGACCTCACATTTTCCCACATTATACTCCATTTGTCGAATCTTTGCCCACTCACCTAACCTATCGATATCTTTTTATAGCCTGCGTATGTCCTCTTCACAAATTACTCTCCTACCTATCTTTGAGTCATCAGCAAACTTAGCAACCATACCATCGGTCCCTTCATTCAAATCATTATATAAATTGTAAAGAGTTGAGGCGCGAGCACTGATCCCTGTGGCACACCACTCATCACATCCTGCCAACCAGAAAATGAGCTATTTATGCCTACTCTCTGTTTTCTGTTAGATAGCCAATCTTCTATCCATGTCAATATGTAACCCCCTACACCATGAGCTCTTATTTTCCGCAATAACTTTTGATGAGGCACCTTTCTGAAAATCTAAATACAGTACATCCACTGGTTCCCCTTTATCCACAGCACCTGTTACTTCTTCGAAGAACTCCAAAAAATCGGTTAAACATGATTTCCCTTTCACATAACCATGTTCACTCTGCCTGATTACCTTGAATTTATCTAAGTGCCCTTTTTCAACGTCTTTAATAATAGCTTCCAACATGATAAATGTGAAGCTTAACTGGCCTAGAGTTTCCTGCTTTCTGTCTCCCTCCCTTTTTGACTAAAGGAGTTACATTAGCTATTTTCCAATCTCATAGAACCTTCTCCAAATCTAGTGAATTTTGGAAAGTTAGAACCAACGCACCAACTATCTTACTAGCCACTTCTTAAGACCCTAGGATGAAATCCATCAGACCCGGGGGTTGTCAACCCACAGTTTAAACAATTTGCTAAGCACTACTTCCCTGGTGATTGTAATTTTCTTGAGATCCTCCCTCCCTTCCAATTCCTGATTTACAGCTATTTCTGGAATGTTACTTGTATCCTCTATAGTGAAGACCGATACAAAACACTTATTCAGTTCATCCGCCATCATCTTATTTTCCATTATTAACGCCCCAGATTCACTTTCTATAGGACCAATACTCACTTTGATAACTTCTTTTTTAAAGATCTATAGAAACTCTTACTATCTGTCTTTATATTTCTAACTGGCTTTCTCTCATACTCTAATTTTTCCTTCCTTATTAATCTTTTTGTCATTCTTTGCTGTTTTTTATATTCTGTCCAATCTTCTGGCCTGCCACCCATCTTTGTATAATTATATGCTTTTTCTTTAAGTTTGTTACTTTCTTTAATTTTTTTAGGTAACCATGGATGGTGGAGCCTCCCCTTGGAATTTTTCTTTTTCATTGGAATGTATCTATTCTGTGTATTCTGAAATATCCCCTTAAATGTCTGCTACTGCATCTCTATTAGCCCATCCCTAACCTAAATTGCCAGTTCACTTTCGCTAACTCTGCTTTCATGCCCTCTTATTTGCCCTTATTTAAGTTTAAAATACTAGTCTTTGACCCACTCATCTCTCCTGCGAACTGAATGTAAAATTTAATCATATAATGCACAATACCTGATCTAGTAGAGCCTGCTCCCTGGTTGGCTCCAGAATGTGCTGATCTAAGAAATCATCCCAAAAACATTCTATGAATTTATCCTCTATGCTGCCTTTGCCCATCTGGTTGTATATGTATATGTAGGATACGATCCCGCATAATAACTGCCACACCTTTCTGACAAGCTCCCACTATTTTTTCATCGGTACGGGGTAAGTAGTGTTAGGGAGCCTGTACACCACTCCCACAAATGACTTCTTGCCTTTATTATTCCTCATTCTTCCCAAACCACTTCTATATCCTGATTTCTTGAACTTAGGTCATGCCTCTCTATTGTGCTGATGTTGCCTTTAATTAAGAGCCACCCCTCCACCCTTTCCTAACTTCTTATCCTTCCTAAATGTCACATACCCTTTAATATTCAGGTCCCAATCTATGTCATCCTGCAGCCATGTCTCTGTAATGGCTATTAGATTTGCTTATTTATCTTATTTGCACTATCAGTTCATCTGTTTAGTTTCAAATGCTACATGCATTCAGATATAGAGCCTTAAGTTTTGTCCTTTTCATTATTTTTGTAACCTCTAGCTTTATTTACTCCGACTTGTATTCTCTGTCCCTTCCTGATATGGTCAGTTTATCATTCCCCGTATTAATACCTTCTCTCTTAACTTGTCTCTGTCTACTCTTTGATATACCAATCTTCCCACATTTGATCCCTTTCCCCCACTATTTGGTTTAGAACCCTTTCTATTTCTCCAGTTATGCGATTTGCAAGAACATTCGCCCCAGTATGGTTCAGGTCTAGACCTTCCCAACGGTACAGCCCCCATTTTCCCCAGTACTGGTGCCAATGCCCAATGAACCAGAACCCACATCTCCCACACCAGCCTTTGAGCCACGGATCATCTTTCCAATCTTATTTTCCCCATGCCAATTTGCACATGGCTCAGGTAATAATCCAGAGATTGCTACCTTTGAGGTTCTGCTTCTTAATTTGGTACCTAGCCCCTCATACTGACAATACAGAACCTCTTTCCTTATCCTGCCTATGTCGTTGGTACCTACGTGGACCACGACAACTGGATCCTCCCCCTCCCACTTCAAGTGCTTCTCCAGCCCTGAGCAGATGTCCCAAACCGTAGCACTGGGCAGGCAACACAGCCTTCTGAACTCTCGCTCTTTGCTGCAAGGAACAATGTCAAACTTCCTAACTATACAGTCCCCTACTCCCACTACATTCCTGTTTGCTCCCTCCACTTGAATGGCTTCCTGTACCATGGTGCCATGGTCAGCCAGCTCATCCACCTTGCAGACCTCGCTCTCGTCCACACAGGTTTGACCTCAAAATTGCAAAATCTGAGGCTCCTCCACTCCTGCTTGCTCAGTCCCTTTACCTGCCTCACTCATGGTCACATCCTCCTGTCTCTCACCTCTGAACAAAACAGATGACTCTAATCTAAGAAGTGTGACCGTCTTTTAGAACAAAGTATCCAGGTGTTTCTCCCCATCCCTTATGCTGTGCAGTGTCTGCAGTCCAGCTTCCAGATCAATAATCCTGATCTGGAATTCCTCTAGCTGCTTGCGCTTTCTGCAGACATGTTTGCCCTGATCGTCTTGGCATCCAAAAGCACCCACATTCCACAGCTGCAACATAACACCTGTCCTGCCATTCTTCCTTATGTTATTTAGTTAATTTAATTTTACTTTCTTAATTAATTAGAATAATTTTTATGTATACTACAATTTACTGTGCTTGCTAAATGCTAGCACCACCTAAAATTAAAACTTACTTGTTTCTTAATTACACAGGTAAGTGTTTTAGGTATTTATTTTAATTATTTTATTTTAAAGTTTTAGTTCTTTTTATTTATAGATCTACCCCAACTCTGGTGTCCTAAGCTGGCTACACGTTATCCCTTACGCCATGCACTTAACAGTCAATCAACTTATTATTTTCCTGTGATGTCACAGCTGCTTTTGCACTCAGTTTCTTCAAGCTGAGCACGTTCTGCTTTATGGACACTCTCTCTCTCTCTGAGTTCTGTGCTGCTTTAGGAGCTCTCTCTTTCTCTCTCTCCGAACTCTGCGCTGCTTTAGGGGATCTCTCTCTCACTCTCCCAAAGCTCCGCGCTGCTTCAGGGGCTCGCTCTTTCCCCCCAAACTCCACAATGCTTCAGTGGCTCTTTCTCTCTCTCCAAACTCCGCGCTTCTTTAGGGGCTCTCTCTCTGAACTCCACGCTGCTTCAGGGGCTCTCTCTCTCTCTCTCTCTGTGAACTCCGCACTGCTTTAGTGGCTCTCTTTCTCCAAACTCCACGCTGCTTTAGGGGTTCTCTCTCTCTGAGCTCCGTGCTGCTTTAGAGGCTCTCTCTCTCTAAACTTTACGCTGCTTTAGGGGCTCTCTCTTTCTGAACTCTGTGCTACTTTAGCGGCTCCCTTTCTCCAAACTCGGCGCTGCCTCAGGGACTCTCTCTCTCTCAAACTCCGCACTGCTTTAGGGGCTCTCTCTCTCCAAACTCTATGCTGCTTTAGGGGCTCTCTCTCTCTGAGCTCCATGCTACTTTAGGGGCTCTCTCTGACTCTCTGAACTCTGTGCTGCTTTAAGGGCTCTCTCTTTCTGAACTCCGTACTGCTTTAGGGGTTCTCTCTTTCTGAACTCCGTACTACTTTAGGGGCTCTCTCTGTCCGAACTCTGCGCTGCTTTATGGGCTCAAGGTAGACTTGCTCTTTTAAGGAATTTAACTGTAAGTTAATGCAACCTGAGGGCAATCAGAGTTTAATTGCTGTTTCATGAAGAATGTTTAATTTCTTTGTAAACTTCCAGCTCCAGGTCAGCAAAGATATTCTAAAAATTTCAATACTATGTAGATTAGTGTATCTCCCATGTGGACACATGTTTTGAGCATGTTTAGCTGTAATCCTGGCCTGTGCTTTTAATGTTGCTGTTTTAAATTGGCTCATCTAGGTGATTATTGATATTTTTAAACTGTTCATGTCAGAGAATACTGCTTTTCAATTTCATACCCCAGGTCAATGCCTGGCATTTTTGCATATAAAGACTGTTTTCCATTGAAGATATCAGTCATACATTTTTGTTAACTCCTATCCACATCATCCATATACCACTGAAAATAGGCAACACTTAATTCTTCATCTGCATGTCTTTTTGTCTTTTATCTTGCTGCTGTAACTACTCACAACAGTAGTAAACAGCCATTGAGGTGTAAAACATGTGGTAAGTGCTGACAAATGTGCACATTACATAGCAGAGTGAGAAAATAATCCACTTATTGATGCTGGCAGAATTCAAACTAAAGTCAAAAGTTAATTACCAACCACACAAATAATTAAAGAAACCAGTTACATAAACAGCATGGTTGACGGGAACACCTTGTTACACATGGCATGGCACCCAGGCCTATAAAACTTACATGAAAGTGTGTTGGTTTTATTAGGTTCACCTGGCTTTTGCAAACTAGCACATTACTCTCATCAAACATTAATTTAGGAAAGTTATTTTTACCTTTGTGAAGAACAAAGCATAAATGTACACAGAACATATATGTAAATAAAACACAAATATATAGCACTTATTTTCACAATGTGATTTAAAATGCCCCAATTTGGAACAGCCCTGTCATCCCACCCAGACATCCGCGTGATGAATAGATCTCATGGTGTGGTATTAAATCATAAAGATCAAAAGGACCAAAAAATCCCAAGGTGAATGCTCAGTTTGTGCTGAATTAGCTGATCTCAACCAGTGTTGTGGTAGAAATGCGACAATTGGTCTATGCTCCCAGGGAAAGGTCAAGCAGGGCTCCCCCACTTAAACGTTGCTCAGTGACCCATTGCTGGAAAAGTATATATACGTGAGGCAAGGATAAAACCAGACTGAGTGTGATGCTCTATGATTGATAGAGACTCAGCCTCACACTTCAGTGAGCTGCCAGTATGCATGGGACTATACACTAGCAAGAGTTCAGCACCTTCAGTGGATGAAAAATCTAACATGCCAAACCAAACAAATCTATCAAATTTATAAATTTACACTGTTTTGATGTCTGAATTAGTAACTGTGTTGAAATAACTTGGTATTTGCTACAGTCCTGATTTTGTTAAAGTGACTTTTGATGCAAGCATTACCTGCAACACAGTGATTTACCACCTACGATAAGGAGGAAGGGGCAAAAAGAAGCTGCTTCACCATTCTCATTGAAATTAATTATTATAGGGACACAATGTTACATTCTAATATAACACATTCATTTATAGAATACAACATCATATCACAGCGAATTAATTCCAGAGTGGTGACTTCTGTTCTGTGGATAAACACAACCACCATTCTTCATCAACATCCCACAACTGAAATAGGACAAATTGCAATGATACAAATAGGGGCCTGTCACAGACATTTACAGTGGTGTCAGTCATTCCCTGTTACATGATCTAGTCACTTGCTTAGAATGGAAATCGACACCTACTGCCTCATACACACTAGCAGTACAAATTTCCCTGTGCTCTGCACAAGGTCACTGCAGGTTGCTAGCACATACTTCTTCAATTGCTATGTAGAAGGACCAACAAGGCGAACTTCTTTATTGCAAACTTAAAACACACAGAACACTGAGTGCATTGAGAGATACTTGGTACAATCAGTATAATTTCTGTTCACATCATATTAAAAAACTAAAGAACATGTGGGGCAGGATTTTGCCTCTAGGGTCAGGAACAATGACATTGGAGCTACTTCTGGGTCCTATCCTCGCATTGGCAGGGGGTTGGAGGGGGCGAGGGAGGCCTGTGGGGGTACTCTCAGCCTGCAATTTTCCCTGATGTTTGCTGGAGGTTGGAGGGCAGGGTTGGCAGCCAATTAGCGTGGCAAGTGCAGAATGGAGATGGAACTTGTAAATTGCAGTCCCAATTTAAAGGCATCACGGCAATTATTAATGGCAGCTATTTTGATTCTGTATGCAAGTTCCAGCTCACAAGGAGGACAGATGCTCGGCACCTATGGCAGGGCTGCCCCACGCTTCACTAATGCAGCCCTTGAGCTGTTGCTGGAGGCTATGAGAGAAAGAGAGAGGAGGAGAGGAGATTTGATTCAAGAGAGTGGCAGAAGGTCAACCAGCCAAACAAGCAGGTCTGGCAAGCGTTCACAGAAATTGAGCAGCAGAAGTTTTGTGCGGAGGAACTGAGTGCACTTAATGACCTTCTTCATTCTGGCAAGATGAGTGTAACACGAGGCCCAGATGACAGACCTCCAGCTCTGCAGCCTCCAGCAGATGAACAGCCTGATGGTGCATGAAGCTCTTGAACATGGAAGTAATGTCTGCCCAGTGTAGTCACTGACCCACCAACAAGACTCAAAACCCTAGTGCTGTTGATGACTTGGCAATATGCAGCTTCTTCAATAAATGCTGGTGTCAGTCAGAGAAGCCAGCAGTGCTTTATCTCTCGCATTTGAACTTAATTTGTCAGAGCCAGAAGGAATTCATAGCTCACAGTCCTTGCGGCCATACAGGAGGCAGCAATGGAAATCACCAGGGTGTCCCCGCATGACCAAGTGGGCAATGGAGAGATACCTGAGGGAGAGGGTGAAAGGATATTGAGATCAGTAGATGAAAGGGATGGAGTAAATTCCTCCTCATCCAAGAGCATGCCAAAGGCTCATCTGCAATGAGAAACTTTAACACTGCAAAGGCACCAACTCATAGGTGAGTTCTTATGTTTCCCATAGGGTCAGTCATTGAGGGGAGCTCAAAAGTATAGCAGCATCACTGGAAGCCTCTCAAGCATCCGGAAAAGTAGATCCAGCAGCGTCACATCATTCAAGCACACCCTCAGCCAGCACAGATAACACTCACAATGCGTAAGGTTCTCACGTAAGGTTAGATAGGGTGGCACTGTGTGAAGAGCATGGCACCAGTGAGCAGGAGGAGGTGAGAAAGGCTGAGGCAGCTGTGGGCAATCCCCCTCAGAGGATGGAAGGCAGAAATAGCCATGCTCAGGTGAGCGCAGATGGTGAGCGCAGATGTAGGGCCTCAGGAGTCAAAAGAAAGGAGGTTCTACTTAGGGCAGCAGTATGAGATGTGTACCCACATGTCAGAGTTCCCCGAGGCAGTAAGGGATCATGGGCTGAGAATGGAGGAGTCCCTTCAGCTCATGTGTGCCAGCATAGCTCAGGGCTTTGAACACATGAGCTCCTCCACCGAAGGAGTGGCCAACCTCCTGGAGAGCCTTAGTAGGACTTGGAACAGCGCACTGAGATGCAGAGAATGCATGCTACGCTCTGTGCCATGGACTGGTCAATGGCACTGATGGCGCAAAGATGCATGGAGTGGATGGCAGTTCCGCCCCAGTTGCTGGTCTCCTCCAGCGATCCAGAGCACCATCAAAGGTTGAGGCAGTCACCAGAGAGGATCAGCGTGCCACTAATCATGGCACACCACCACCATCAATAGCCTCCTTAGCCCCTTTAACTCAGGGACAATCAATGCAGCAGAGCCCTGTGATAGAGGCTGTCTCTACATTGATGTCAGTGCAGCAGTCACTGGCAATGCCCCTACTGGCACTTCCACAATGAGGGCAACTACCACGGACATCTTGACTGCAAGCAGACACATACAAACAAGCTGCCTTCACCTCATCCGAGGCCACAAGGCAAGTATCGTGTAGAAATGGCCAACAGCACAGGCCACTGCGTTGATCAGAGCACTGAATGGTTCACTGGGGTTTATTTCACCTGTTAATGTGCACTTTATAACTTTTTGCTAACATTGTAGATGCTGACACATGATCCCAGACACTTGAGCTTTTCTTTAAAGGCAGATCTGGGTTGAAATAGTGAAGGGAAGCAACGATCTTTGAATGGAAATGGTGAGGCCACTGGAGAGATGAGCACCATGCATTGGCATTCAAGTGGATCTAGTCAAGGCAATGTCTTCAATGGAAGTGCTCTAACAGGCAGATCAAAGTGAGTTCCAAAGCATCCAGTCCTGCTGGGTGAGAAGCACTTAAGGTAAAACATGCCTGGATCAGATGTCCCCCATCTTGATGAGAGCTTTAATTCCTGAGCTGGTCCCAGCAGCCTACTTGCACAGACTGGACACTGCTCTGCTCAGCATCTTCTTCTTCTTCCTCCATGTCGTTTTAGTGCCTAACCCTCTTCAATGTCTACTTCTCTCCAGGAGGCCGAAAGCGCAGCAGGCCACCACAATGCGCAGGACCCTTAACAGAATACACTGCAGGGTACCCATCCAGTCCAGGCACCAGGACCACATCTTCCGAAGCCCCATGGCATGCTTGTGAGCAGATGGCTTCGGTTGTAACTACTCTGTGGCTCCATTTCGGGGTGACATAAAGGGGTGAGTAGCCATCTCTTCAAAATATATCTCTATTCCCCTAGACTCCATCCACAAAGTTTGGACGGTACATGAAGAGCTGCAGCACCCTGAACTGCCAGAGGATGAAGATATCATGGCAGCTGCCAGAATAGCGAGTACACAAATGTGTGAAGTTCTTGTTGTGGTCGCAGACCAGATGAACGTTGAGGGAATGGAAATGTTTCCTACTGATGAATTTCACTGGCTGCTCACTTAGCACCTTGATGACCTTGGGTGTAACTGATGATATCCTGCACCTACGGGAATTCAGCAATGGAGGCAAATCCCACTACCCTTTGTGCCTGCAAGGTCCCATTTATTTGCACCTGTATGTACTGCCTAGCTCTTACAAATAAGGGATCAGTGACCTGCAAGATGCAACTGTATGTTGCTGCTTACCATAAACCACCAAGGCCCGCTACTGATCTTTGGAATGAGTCAGGGGAGATGAGGTTCAAGGCCACAGTGACTTTCACAGCCACTGGTAGAGCATGGCAAGCAGTAATATGATCTGAGGTCTTCCTCAATGAGAGCACAAATCTCAGTGACTATCTGCCAAGGACCATCTGCATAGTCTCCTGCGGCACTGATTTTGACATGCCCTGGTACCTTCACCTTCAACAGTACGATCAATGCTGAAGGTATGGCCTCTGTTGCTATCCTGTCCCTCATTTCTCTCCTCTGCCCACTTCATGCCCAGGGCTCTGCATCTACTGCTGTGGATGTTGTTCTTCATCACATGTCCAGCTCTTGCCTTGCTTGTGGTCAACCACACTCAGAATGCTTACCGACCCCTCCTCATCGCACCCTGATTCCCCCACGATCACAGGAGGATCACAACCCCTCCACTGCCCAATTGCACACAGATCACTTGCCCAGCCAATTCTGCTCATCCAATGGCATGTGTGTGTCAATTGCTGAGTGTCCCTCTTAACTGCGGATTCTTTTATCAGCCCAACTAATTGCACGAAGTAACCATGATTGGCTGCCTGCTCTGTTGCCACTTCCACGTGGACTGTTCCTGATTTATCATGTAACTCTTTCGAGTTATCAACAGATCGCATGTAACTCTTTCGAGTACATTCACAGTTGTTGGTTTCCGGGAGTGGGACATGAACCCACAACCTTCTGATTCAAAGGCGAGGGTGCTATGAACTGAGCCACAGCTGACCTGTACGTCCCCACCAAAATTCAAAACTTGCCCTTGACGAGTTGACAACAAGCTCTTATCAAAATCAATTGGCCTATCACCTGAGTCAGGTGAGTTTCCAGGTCCTGCTCACCTGTTCCTGAACAAAATCACCAGTGGTCAGAACAGCGATCTCAAACTGACACAATCGTAAGCGGCACTAATTTTCGTGTCCACCCACCTCCGCACTCGCTCCTATTGGGGCCTAAAATTCCTGCCCATAATTGCTGGCCCACTCTAGTGAAGACATTGCCTTGACTAGATCTAGAACTAACCTTTAAAAAGCACAATCTCTCTGGACCCTGTTGTAATGTGGTTCAAACCCTTATGGTGTTCGGTTGTCTCTTGTGTTCTGATATTTAAGTATTGTTTTAAAGATCCTCACAGCCCCAACAGAGAGAATTTTTTCCCCCAATACAAAGGTACCAAATGTCTTTAAATACAAAGGCATAATTAACAAATTTCCCATCGTTTGGGACTGAGAGAGAACTTAGCTCCAGCTGTAAGTACAAATCATCTGTTAAGCACCCCACAACTCATTATAGGCCCATCTAGGGAAGCTAACTCATTTTAAGCAAGTTTTAGATGGAAAATAACAGGAGCAATAGCAACTTGCATTTATATAGCACCTGTAATAAGTCTCAAGTTGCTAAAACTGGAGCATTATTAAAACAAACTGACGTTGAGCCACATAAGGAGATACTGGAACAGGTGACCAAAAGTTTGATCACAGAGGTAGGTTTTAAGGAGCATCTTAAAGGAGAGAGGGGCTTAGAGAGGGAATTGCAGATCTTGTGGTTTAGGCAGCTGAAGGTGGGACAATTAAAAATCGGGAATGCAGAAACCGGGCGGTCAGAGTTGGAGGAGCACAGGGAGCTTGGAGAATTGTAGGGAAGGAGGTTACAGAGGTGAAGCCATGGACGGATTTGAAAACAAGAAAGAAAATTTTAAAATGGAGGAGTTACTGGACCAGGAGTCAATATGGGTCAACAAGTACAGGGCTGATGGGTGAACAGGCTTAGTTCAAGTTAGGATATGGGCAGCAGAGTTTTGTTTAAGCTCAAGTTACACATCTTAACATGGTTCATGTCTAAATCCTTTCCATGAAAACATGACCAGAGAATCCCAAACCAACAGATCCAGTTATTTATTTTTTTTGCCAGTGCTGGTCAGGAGGGGAATTTTGGCCAATTTTCTTCTCGAGGCTTCCACTGGGTGCCCAATAGGCGCAGTGCACCAGAGATGCACCACATCTTTGGGGAAAGGAATGCAAACAGGTTTCCTTGACCAAGTGCCCAAGAGGCACTTCCTAAAAGGCACACAGGGACCAGAGAGCAGCATCAACATAGCTGCAGACCTAAGGAGAGTTACGTTCCTCACTACCAGCATTGGAGCTAATTCAGTGTTGAAGACTATTTTTGAGATGGGACGAAGAAAGAAGGAAAAGTACCGTCATGTCTCCTTTTTTTCGGGTGTTCCAGAACCCCTCCAGTCTGGAGGATCGCAGCCAAAGTTTCAGTGCCGTATTTTTTGGGTGCCTCAGATCAAACAAGGGACCGGAAACAGTTCTTCCTGCCTTGTTTACATTGATTTGCTGGGCTAACATCAATCGGAGAATTCACGGAAATCCCAGGTCAGTAGTGAAAGTAACCTGAATCAACCAGTATTCTCTAGGCACAAAAGGGAAAATCTAGCCCCAGAACTCCCTGCTCTTATTTCAATATTGCCCCAATATCTACCTTAACAGGCAAACAGAACCTTAGTTTTAACTTGAAACAAAAACAAAAATTGCTGGAAAAACTCAGCAAGTCTGACAGCATCTGTGGAGAGGAAGACAGAGTTAACATTTCAAGTCCGTGTGACTCTTCATCAGAACTGAGTCACACGGACTCGAAATGTTAACTCTGTCTTCCTCTCCACAGATGCTATCAGACCTGCTGAGTTTTTCCAGCAATTTTTGTTTTTGTTTCAGATTTTCAGCATCAGCAGTATTTTGCTTTTATCTTAGGTTTAACTTGCCCGACAATTTAGCATTTCCTCAATACTGGACTGTTCCAGAATGGGACTTGAATCCATTACCTTCACATTCAAAAGGTATGAGTTCCCAAATAAGTCAGATGGACACACAATAATAAACTTGCAATTATATAGCATCTCATCATTTAGGGCCACCTCAAATGAATTACCTTTGATGTGTAGTGACTGTAACAAAGTCAAGCATGACAGCAGTAGTTTTCCACAATGTCCCACAAACAAGATGAATGACCTATTGCCCTTATTTTTAGAAAGTGGTGCTGGCTGAGGCAGAAACATTGACCAGTGCTTTTATTCTACAATTATGGTGAGTTTAAACTTGCATTTTTTTTCAGTATTGCAATTTCAAAAACATTCTCAGCTGTAGTTTAAGGAATATTATTGCATCATACTCAATTTTCCTTCAGACCTTTTTCACAGTACTGAATGCTATAAATGCCTAATCTTGAACTTTTATTTATTAAAAAAAATTATGTCTTAAACACCCTGGGGTGGGATGCAAGATGGCCTACAAGTCTGATAGGGGTCAAGGTAATAACACAGAATGGACAAATTACACTGTCATTCCAGTTAAATTATTTAAGTTATTTAATTTGACCTGTAGATAGTCTCTTGTCTTCTCATCACAGATGTTGCCATGCCTGACTTTTAAGTGGGAGGTCTTCACTAGAGATGATCCTTTAATGGAAGCAAACCGTTCTCCATTTAACCCATAACGTTATCAATCATGTACAGGGATAAATGAGCCTGTAGGAATTTGCCAGTATCACAAATGACACTGTGACCTGAGGCCAACATCTTTATTTGCTTCTCCACTGGTTCAGTTCAGTGGATATTAACCAATTTTATAATCCATGAAAGGAAAAATTAAAAGGACATCATCCATAAAGCAGAATTATTTCCAGCAGCAACAAAGTGATTTCTGTATTATCTTTATGAATTATATGGCCTTACAGTAACAATGTAATGAAAATAAGGATGATAATAATCAAGTGCCTTGGGCAAACACTAATATGCATTTAATCACATTGCAAAAACCCATTTGTCACTGGAGTTGAATGCAAGCAACTGTAAAAGGCATATGTAATCCCTCACTCTCCAAAGATCAGAACATCTCTTGTGACATTTACCTGAGCATTACAATTCTAATTTATTTAAAAATTAAGAAAGCATATATTTCCAAACTGTCACTATTAAAGCTATAACCATTTTGCATCATTTAGTTTAAAATATTCTATTAATGTAACCTTTCTGGATGGTTTTATACCTGGGATTCATACTTATTAGCATATTATAGGAATTTTTTCATAAATATGAAAACATAAGTCAGAAACACTGATGTATAAATGACATGCAATGTTTTTTTCACAGAAGAATCACTGCAGCACACAAATTATGCAATGAATGATGTTAATATACAAAGGTTTATTTTTGGAAGCACTCTGGAGATATCACAGGCTGCCATCTACTAAGTAACCAAATGTAGATAGTATAGATAGTTATTAATTATACAAAAGTTATTTATGTAACACAATTCTAATTATTTTCAAAATTAATTTATACAATATCTTCAATTATCTGAGCAAAATATAAACAGTCCAAAATACTCACATGACTAATTTCAGAGTAAATTGATGGGGAAGCGCCATGGGAAGTCTTATTGCCACAGAGGGGAAAATTCAGAATTATTCAACAATCATAATGTACCTTCCTGATGCATTTGCCATTTCTATGAATTTGTAAAGCTTAGGTTTGGCTTTTTAAAGCCATTGTAAACATACTTCAAAAGGTGTGCTCTTAAACCTGCTGAGTTTAAGTCGTTACCTCTGAAGTTTTTTTCTCCTAATTTTTACTAAAATTATTACTTTTAATCTTATTTTGCTAAAATTATTCCAGATTAATAACACGTTATAAAATGCTACACAGTTATGAAATATTATATACCAAGAGAAACAGGAATATATTTCTCAAGTGCAATTTACTCAACCCTAAGCATAGCTTTTTGACAGCAAAAAGGCTATTGCACACTGAACATCGCTTACAAAAAAACTGAATCAATTTGATTTCATTGCATGATTGCTAACTAAAATTAAAATAAAGATTCAGTTTGAATATTTTGCTTTTGTTTTAAAGGCAGAACATATGTAGAAGTTACAAACAAATTTTCCACAATATTTGAATACCATTGTTGTTCCATCCTATGTATTTGCATCCTGCTAGATTGACTTCAAACCATTGTACAAATATAAGTTAACAAACGTAAATATGGTGGGGAGTTCTATATCTCCTTTCAAGTTTCGGAATTCAAAGCTTAAATTGCTGCATCCTTGAAACTAGAAAGAAATTGACATCTCATGGAATTGAAATACAACTTTGAAAAATTAAAACTGTTAAAACATCAGTGTGTAAAATTGATGGGATGCTTAGTGGACATTTCAGTCAGTATTATGGAAGTTAAGAAAATGCTACAACAGTTCTGAAAATTGTAAGGAGGTGGAAAATTCATAGTAAATCTTCAGGATTTGTAATTGGTTACTTTAAACAAGGTTAAGACAATGACCTGAAAATGAAGGGAAGGGCCCAAACGTAAAGGTCATGATAGACATGCTTTATTGCTAACAATGTGGTTAAAAGCCTGTAGGACAAGTGTTAAAACATTAGTCCAGATACATATAACCTTTAGACAACAATGCCCCAAGCAACACATCTACTGCACTTCAAATAAGTGTGAAAATAGTGGCCTGAGTTTTCAGCTCGTCAGGCGAGCTCAGTCAGAGGGACCATAAGTATGTGAAATCCGCTCCCACCCACGATCAGCTCCTGAGAGCGATTAAACGCTGGCTGGCCAATTAACTGCCAGCCAGCGTGAAACTCGCACTGAGAGAGGCTCAGCGCTGCCGGGGCGGGTGGGAGGGGTGGGGAGAGGTGGGAACAGGATGGGTGCCAGAGTGATTGCAGCTGCAGGCAAGAAGTTTAAAAGTAGCTCTCTGAAGGCTGCTATGCATGGAGGAACTGTGGCAGAGAGCTGTTATCATCTTTAAAGGGGCAGACAACTGCGGTGAGATATAATGCAGGAAAGTGTGGCCAGGACATTAATGAAAGCACTACTGTCCTTTCAGGAGAAAAGGAGTCACAATGCTCAAGAATAAGGACGAACTAGTGGTGGTGTCCTTTCCCTGGCGGTGGTGTCCCTAAATAAAAACAAAAATACCTGGAAAAACTCAGCAGGTCTGGCAGCATCTGCGGAGAGGAACACAGTTAACGTTTCCAGTCCGAATGACCCTTCAACAGAACTAAGTAAAAATAGAAGAGAGGTGAAATATAAGCTGGTTTAAGGTGGGGGGGGGGGGGGGTGGAACAAGTAGGGCTGGATAGAGGGCCAGTGATAGGTGGAGATAACCAAAAGATGTCACAGACAAAAGAACAAAGAGGTGTTGAAGGTGGTGATATTATCTAAGGAATGTGCTAATTAAGGGTAGAAAGCAGGACAAGCGAGGTACAGATAGTCCTAGGGGTGGGGTGGGATGAAGGAATCAAAAAAGGCTAAAAGGTAGAGATAAAACAATGGATGGAAATACATTTAAAAATAATGGAAGTAGGTGGGAAAAGAAAAATCTTTATAAATTATTGGAAAAAAAAAGGGGGGGGTGGAATCGGAAAGGGGGTGAGGATGGAGGAGAGAGTTCATGATCTAAAATTGTTGAACTCAATATTCAGTCCGGAAGGCTGTAAAGTGCCTAGTCGGAAGATGAGATGCTATTCCTCCAGTTTGCGTTGAGCTTCACTGGAACAATGCAGCAAGCCAAGGACGGACATGTGGGCATGAGAGCAGGGTGGAGTGTTGAAATGGCAAATGACAGGGAGGTCTGGGTAATGCTTGCGGACAGACTGAAGGTGTTCTGCAAAGCAGTCACACAGTCTGCATTTGGTCTCTCCAATGTAGAGGAAACCGCATTGGGAGCAATGAATGCAGTAGACTAAATTGAGGGAAGTGCAAGTGAAATGCTGCTTCACTTGAAAGGAGTGTTTGGGCCCTTGGACGGTGAGGAGAGGGGAAGTAAAGGGGCAGGTGTTGCTTCTGCGGTTGCATGGGAAGGTGCCGTGGGAGGGGGTTGAGGTGGAGGGGGTGATGGAGGAGTGGACCAGGGTGTCCCGGAGGGAATGATCCCTGCGGAATGCCGCCAGGCGGGGTGCAGGGAAGATGTGTTTGGTGGTGGCATCATGCTGGAGTTGGCGGAAATGGCGGAGGATGATCCTTTGAATGCGGAGGCTGGTGGGGTGATAAGTGAGGACAAAGGGGCAGTGAACGTTCAGCATTGGAGAGGGGAAGGTCAGGGGGTATGGTGAATACACGCCCGGGGCTGGGATTGGAAGACGGGATGGGGACAGAGGGACAGGCAGGGGTGGAGGGTCCTGGATGGGCGTTGGTGTCGATGAGTTATTGGAGCTTGCGTTCCTTTGCACCTGAAAGAAAGAGACAAAGTTTCTATCATGTTTCTGGGAGGGAGAAGAAGGTGTGAGGGCGGATGCGCGGGAGATGGGCCGGACACGGTTGAGGGCCCTGTCAACCACCGTGGGTGGAAAACCTCGGTTAAGGAAGAAGGAGGACATGTCAGAGGAACTGTTTTTGAAAGTGGCATCATCAGAACAGATGTGACGGTGGCGAAGGAACTGAGAGAATGGGATGGAGTCCTTACAGGAAGCGGGGTTTGAGGAGCTGTAGTCGAGGTAGCTGTGGGAGTCGGTAGGCTTGTAATGAATATTGGTGGACAGTCTATCACCAGAAATTGAGACAGAGAGGTCAAGGAAGGGAAGGGAAGTGTCAGAGATGGACCATGTGAAAATGATGGAGGGGTGGAAATTGGAAGCAAAATTAATAAATTTTTCCAGGTCCAGACGAGAGCATGAAGCAGCACCAAAGTAATCATCGATGTACCAGAGAAAGAGTTGTGGGAGGGGGCCGGAGTAGGACTGGAACAAGGAATGTTCCACACACCCCATAAAGAGACAGGCATAGCTGGGGCCCATGTGGGTACCCATAGCCACACCTTTTATTTGGAGGAAGTGAGAGGAGTTTAAGGAGAAATTGTTCAGTGTGAGAACAAGTTCAGCCAGACGGAGGAGAGTAGTGGTGGATGGGGATTGTTTGGGCCTCTGTTCGAGGAAGAAGCAGAGAGTCATCAGACCATTCCGGTGGGTGATGGAGGTGTAGAGGGATTGGACGTCCATGGTGAAGAGGAGGCGGTTGGGGCCAGGGAACTGGAAATTGTTGATATGATGTAGGGTGTCAGAGGAATCATGGATGTAGTTGGGAAGGGACTGGACAAGGGGAGAGAGAATGGAGTCAAGATAGCAAGAAATGAGTTCCGTGGGGCAGGAACAGGCTGACACAATCGGTCTGCCGGGACAGTCCTGTTTGTGGATTTTGGGTAGGAGGTAGAAGCGGGCCATGTGAGGTTGGGAGACTATCAGGTTGGAAGCTGTGGAAGGAAAATCTCCAGAGGAGATGAGGTCAGTAACAGTCCTGGAAACAATGGCTTGATGTTCAGTGGTGGAGTCATGGTCCAGGGGGAGGTAGGAGCAAGTGTCTGCAAGTTGACGCTCAGCCTCTGCAAGGTAGAAGTCAGTGTGCCAGACAACAACAGCACCACCCTTGTCAGTGGGTTTGATGACAATGTCAGGGTTGGACCTGAGAGAATGGAGTGCAGCAAGTTCAGAGAGAGACAGGTTAGAGTGGGTGAGAGGAGCAGAGAAATTGAGACGACTAATGTCACGCCGACAGTTCTCAATGAAAAGATCAAGAGAAGGTAAGAATCCAGAGGGAGGGGTCCAGGTGGAGAGAGAATATTGGAGGTGGGTAAAAGGATCCGTTGAACGGGGAGAGGACTCCTACCCAAAGAAGTGAGCACGGAGACGAAGGCGGCGGAAGAAGAGTTCAGCATCGTGCCGAGCCCGAAATTCATTGAGATGAGGGTGTAAGGGTATGAAACTAAGTCCTTTGCTGAGCACTGAACGTTCAGCGTTGGAGAGGGGAAGGTCAGGGGGTATGGTGAATACACGGCCGGGGCTGGGATTGGAAGACGGGATGGGGACAGAGGGACAGGCAGGGGTGGAGGGTCCTGGATGGGCGTTGGTGTCGATGAGTTATTGGAGCTTGCGTTCCTTTGCACCTGAAAGAAAGAGACAAAGTTTCTTGTTGAGGTGGTGTCCCTAATTGGGCGGTGGTATCTTCAGTGGAGGAGCAGATCCTGGAAATGGCATGTGAGCGAGTGTGCAGCCAGGTCCACTCGTCGCGGAGAGGCAGGAGTTTCAGAGGAGGGCAAGAGTCCAGTGGACAAGGAAGAGATTGGAAGAGGGTATGAGGGATGTAGGGCTGCGGTTGTAAGACTGACAGATGAAATCCACTAATCTCTTATGACGTCCATAAGTCGTTGCTTAGCCAGATCGCCAATCTGAGAAGCTATCAGAATGCGAGTACTCTGATTCGTAAATGCTGATGGAAACTCATATATGTTTTCCCTCTCTCAGATGGAGCATCTTCCAAACCGCAGAATGACCTGGAAGACCTCCTTGACATCAGAGGATGATGTACAGCCAGATGCACTTGTATCACATCCCCTCTGCACCATGTACCAACGCAGATACAGGCATATTAGCAGGAATGAGCATTTCGGAACAGATGGTAGTGCACACTAGGGAAGGCACGTCACACTTGCTTGAGGAGATGGCGGAGGCAGAGAGTCCACAGGGCACCAGAAATCGGAGGATTGCTGGAGACCAGGACGATGGTGAGTCTGAGGCAGATGATGAGCCTCTGGAATTGTCCATCAGGGGGCAAATGCTAGATGTCCAGCGGGATGCATGTGAAGATCTGGCAGAGATCCCAAAGGGTCTGCGTGCCATGGTCTCTGTATTGCAGGAGTCCATAAGGAGCATTAACTCACAGCTCTGAATGCACAGCATCCTCCATAGAGAGAGTGTCGACTCTCATGGAGTGGCAGCTCAGTCAATCAGGGGTTTCTGGGGTTGCGTTCCTACCTGCAAGCCCACACATGGGCAGTGACCTCAGCAGGTGTGTGAGAGGTGGTGAGGCACCTAGAGACTCTACTGGCATCCTGTCCATCTCTGGTGAGCAGGGAGGTTCAAAAAAACCTCATGTTGGCAGACGACCTGCAGCTCCATGCATCTGGGGGGTCCTCTCACGGCGTTCTGATAATGGCAGCAGCTCCTCCACCCCTTTGCCAGTGACCATCACATCTGAGGATACCACGATGACTGAGGAGTGCCCAGCCATGGCGCTGGACTCTCATGCCATTGGGGCCCACATGGGCCCCGGTGACCAGAGGACGTCCACCAAAGTCAGCAAGGCCGACGAGGCATCGGGGTCAGCAGTCTGCCTCCAATGCAGCTGCCAGTGAGGGGGAAGCACCAAGATGTAGCACTCCTAAGCAGAAATTTAAGTCACTATGATCATAGAAGGGGTTTCCTGGGTGAATCATTTCTCATTGTCACTTGTGTAATGTTGTATGTATGTCACAAATCACAATTAAAATGTGACATCATGTCAAATGGCCTAATTGTGCTTTATGCCGTAGTTAGGGAGGAGGCCTGCAACTCTGTATAAAACATCGATTGGGCTGCAAAGTATATTTCAGATTGAGGGACAGGAGAAGATGGTTCCAGGAGGGCCTCATCAGTCTCAAGCAGTAAGGTGATGGTCTGTTTGCGAATATTTGGAATCCTGATTTTGGAGTCCTACTGGAAACTCCACTGAATCAAGGCCTCCCTGGTCTCCCCAGCTTCCATAAGCATCCTCATTGCTAGATCTTCTTCATCAGACTGGTGCTGAAAAGGCTCCTCCTCAGATACAGCACTGGATTCATCCTCAGCAGCTTCTGGAAGAACATCACTGCCTTCATCCTCCATCTGCTCCATCCTTGAGAGGGCCAGAATGTGAAAGGTGCAGCAGACAACCACCATAAGGGAAATGTTTTCCAGAAGATATTGCAGAGATCTTCCTGAGCAGTCCAGACAGTGAAACCTCATTTTGAGGAGGCCTATTGTCTTCTCAATGATGGCCCTTGAGGAGGCATGACTCCTTTTGTACCTCTCCTTCGCAGGCATCCATAGGTGTCCTCGCGGTGTCATCAGCCACGTTTTGAGTGGATATTCTTTGTCCCCCAGCAGCCAGACATCCAACCATGCTGGGGCTATGAAGAGCCTTGGCATCTGGGAGTGACGCAAGATGTACGCATCATGGCAGCTTCCAGGATACCTGGCACAAACTTGTAGAATCTCGTGCTTGTGATCATACACTATCTGAACATTCAGAAGTGGAACCCCTTTCTATTCAAAGGCCCCTGACTCTCCCACAGGTGCCTTGATGGGCACATGTGTGCAGTCAATGGCTCCCTGAATCCATGGAAAGCCTGCTACAGCTGTGAAACTTCTGGCTCGCTCTGCCTGACAGCCCTCACCAGTCTTGTCGTGAATAAAGGTGTTTACTCTTCCAGACAGTGCATCTGTCACTAGTTTGATGCAGCTGTGCACTGCGGATTGCAACACTCCACTAAGATCTCTCACAGACCCCTGGAACAAACCCAAGGCATAAAAATTAAGGGCAACCTTCAGAGCTGCTGACATAGAGTGGCCACCTGTACAGTTTGAGGCTATCTCGGAGCTGTTCATGTCACACATTGAAGTGACTGTTTCCCTGGAGTGACCTTCTTCGCCACTGTACCTCTGTCATGCCTAGGTAGCTGGATCTCAGCCTGTGTACACTTCCAACAGGATACTGACACCTTCGCCTGCCCCTTCTCCCTTGCAATGCCTGCTAGCCTTCGACACCTTCTGGCTGTGCCTCTCGGTCCTGAGGGCAGACTATTACGGTGCCTGCAGCCAACTGGCTTCCTCTCCCTTCTACCCCTCTCCTCCTCATGAGGAAGTCCCTCCAGCACAGCACACACAATACCTATATCAAACTTCATGCTTGCAGAGGTTTGACCTAAAGTATTAAGGGACCTGTCTACAGAAAGCCTTTGCAAAAATTTAAACCTCCTAAAGTTATGTAAATGAACAAAATGAATCAAAAAATGAACTATAATCCACACACTCAATTTGATACTGCTACCTCCTCACCTCTACATTCCTTCTGGCCCTTATATCCCGCCCTGGACCTAGAATGATGAAAAGACGTGAAACCCTGATGTAAAAGCACACAGGCCTCTCAAAATCAGGATCAATTGGACTTTTAATGGTCTTAATTAGCCCTTTAATTGCTGGCGGGTGCACTTCTGATATTCACGTGCGCCTACCAACTGGAATATCAGGAGGCTCCCCCGATATCATCACGCGCCATTTCATGCTGCACTGGGACTGCCACACGCCTATACGAAAAATATGAAATTCTGGCCAGTATCTTTTTCCAAAAGTTCAGCACACATCTATTTTAATGGAGAAACTATCCCCATTAAGATATTAGCTTGCAAGCCAAGACTTTATAGACTATAACCAGTTGTGTGCAAGTGAAGTATTATTAACATTATATAATACAATGTATAAAGCTTCCCTAATGGCTCAGTTGATAAAAGTGTTTAGCACAGCGATACAGTATGTACAGACCCCTAATCTGATTCCTGGTCAATGGCGAATAAGTTGATCTCAGCTGAACTAGTAATAGACACTCAAAGTGGGTTCTTGTGCTGCAATTGGAAAGAGGAGGGGATCACCCAATGTTTTCAATACCCAGTAACCCTTATAGTCACTGCACTCTCCAACTAATCACTTGAATGTTCTGTTTTTAAAAGTGGCTTCACACTAGGACAAGTGATACTACAGCATGGGGCATGAGCGTCATTGGCAAGACCAGAATTTATTGCCCATTCCTAATTGCCCTTGAGAAGGGGTGGTGTGCTGCCTTCTTTATCTACTGCAGTCCATCTGGTGTAGGTACACCTACAGTGCTGTTAGGGAAGGAGTTCCAGGATTTTGACCCAGTGACAGTGAAGGAACGCAATATAGTTCCAAGTCAGGATGGTGTGTGGTTAGGAGGGGAACTTGCAGATGGTGGCATTCCCAAATATCTACTGCCTTTGTACTTCTAGGTGGCAGAGGTCATGGGTTTGGAAGCTGCAGTCAAAGGAGCCTTGGGAGATTGCCAACTAGATATTGTGAAATGACCAATGAAGATAGCTTTACTTCTTTAGCCAAAATCACCAGTCCAGTCCTCAAGTTGTATTAATTTGGCTTCAATTATTTCACAAAGTTTACACAGCCAGAACAATAAAATAAAAATTTCAATACATGTTAGTTCACAAAGTTGTTAATCTTTTTCCTCAAAATTAGATTAACGCTCTCTAGCAGTCCCTCAAAGTGAGAAAGATGCTTGTCACGGAGCCCATAGCAAGAGCTTGCGCATGGAGTCTTTTAATGTGGGGATGTTGTTGGGTTGCAGTTGCCACACGGTTCTGGCTGACCAGGAATCTCTCCCGTTCTTATCACCTGCCGTAGGTATATTGGAAGGATTTACAGATTGACAGTCAACTTGTTTGGCAATGCCATGAGCACACCTTCTGTGACCACCAAGTCCTGGGGTGGGACTCAAACCCAGAGCTTCTGGCTCAGAGATAGGGACGCCACAAGACCTCCTCCATTAAGATAACTACTTCATATAAAATAGTTTACAGAGGAATTTCACATTAATGCATTAACCAGTGAACTAACAATAGCACAAGAATTTCAAGCCCTGAAGACCAGGCATTCCATTGCCATTAAAATCAGCTGCATAAAGCAAGAGCTGTATTGTATACAACAGATTTCACAAAAAATGTTTGACTGCCAGTTCCCCATTGCTGTTTACATATTACTGTTATTGTTATTTCGCTAAAACACTAGTCCAGGTGTAGGATAACACACAAATGTTTAACATATTCATTTGAAACTCCTTTCTCAGTTACCTTAGTGTTTGCCTGTTTAAAATAAAGCAGGGAGGAATTTCAGATTAAACGTTCATACATTATTAACACAACATAATTTTAAAATTTTCATTTAAATGAAAAAATAGAATTATTAGCACTACTGATGGCATATTATTAGAGCTGCTTAAATTGTGTTTGAGATAAATATGTTGTTTCATTCAGATATTTCATTTTGAAAGTTACTTATTCACAGACTTTCTGCTTAAACATTCTGTGCTGAGGAAAATGACAAAAACAAAATAAAAATGAGCAAGTAATGCTGACAGTGCGTTGCAAATTGAAAAAGTTTTAATGTTGAAATTATTTGACTAAATTCAATGGAAAAAACTCCAAAGATAATTCATTCATTTGTACTTATGTAATCAACATGCTGTATTGGTCCAAACCACTATAAATCTAACTCCCATTCCTATAAAATCAAAATAAATTTAGACATCAAATATTATAAATATTAAGACAACATGAAAATGCATGTGTCGTTGTACAGCATTTACCAACCATTATTCAAAGATTTCAGCATAACCTATCACTTTTAAATCCATAACATCATCTCCTTATGCTGTCAAATTCTTTCTCCAAAGCAGGTGTTAATCTAACTGTCCTATAATGTTGAGATGCATATCTCGTGCCTTTTCTCCCCTAACATTAGGATAGCATTTGCAATACATCAATTCTCATGTACTGTTCCTGTGTTTATGGAGCTCCCAAAAATACAAACTTGAGCCTACTCTTTTTTACTTCTTCATGGCTTCTGAGAATCCAAGAGTGTATCTCATTTGGCCCAGGCAGTTGGTCCAATTACTTATTTGTATTTCTTTATCATGTATGCTTCACTACTGATTTACAAGGGTTACGGATTTCAGAGTCGATTTAGCTGGATGTGAAATTTGTCCGCAGTCATAAGATGCAAAAGAATCTAATTAAACACTCCTCCATTCCTGGCTGCTCTATTCCCAATTTGTTCCTTAAAAGAACCATTCTCATTGCTACCATAAAATTACTAAAATAGGTAAAACAAAGAGCATTGAATCTCTTTTATGGTTGTCTATGTTCTACTTTTATATTGTTTTCCTATCTTTTAACGCTACTTTTAGTTTACACCACTTGAATTTGTGTGGCACCCAGTAATCAATTTTTGTATCCTTTTAAAATACTTGAGCATTGCTCACAACAGTAAGGCAGGTTACAGCAGCATCTGTGGAGAGAAACAGAGTCAATGGATGGGATTTTCCAGTCCGTCAGCGGTGGATGCCATGGCAGGTTGGACAGGAAAATGCAGAGAATGACCAAAAGTTAAGTTCCCGCTGGCGCATAACTAGTACGCGATTTGCCACTCCCGACTTTCAAATCAGTCAGGCAATCCATCATGCCATGTTGGGAATTGAATTTGCATTCATTTGAATATCATGAATACTCATTAAAAATCCAGCTCGCCAGAATCGCACCCCCACTCCAGATCAAAAGGTTACATCAGCAGCTAATTAGACTGGCGTGATTCACAACTGGATATAAGTGACATGCACCTGGTGAGCTCCACTTGTGACCTCAAGGTGTGTGTGTGTGTGTGTGTGTGTGCAGCATTCGCCTAACTTTCACAGTGCTGCGCTTGTGGCTGCTCCAATGCTATGCCAAGGCTATGCAGGCAAAAGCAGCGAGAAGACAAGCAGGCAGGCAGGCGACGTAGTCAAAGCCAAGGCTTACCATGCGAGACCAGTGGGAAGTTGGGGATTAGGGGGGTTGGAGGGCAAAGGCTTGACTGGGAGGGGGAGTGAGTTTTCTCAGCTTCGGTTCCTGTAGACAGCAACTTGATGCACAGAGGTTGGAGGCTTTTCACACTTGTGTTAGATCTTAGAATACCTTCTCATCTTACACATAGCCTCATTTTCTTTATACATGTTTCTCCCTTTTAAATGCAAATTCCATTGTTCCAATATTTAGAACTTTACCTTTCTCATAATATAAGTCTTTTCGTGGTGCTAATTTTATCAATAACCTTTGGGAAATATAAACACACAGTATGGCTTAGCTTCTTCCAGCTAGGTGTAACATCTTACCATCTCTTTGAAATTCAAACTAGCTGAATTTATCCAAAAAGTGCAAATGTTCCTTATACCTCACATTCTAAAACTTCAGCCATATTTACACATTTAGCATTTCAAACCTAGCTTCTTGGTTTTTTTTATCCCTTCATCGGATGTGGGCTTCGCTGGCTGGGCCAGCATTTATTGTCCATCACTAGCTGCCTTTGAGAAGGTGGTGGTGAGATGCCTTCTTGAACCAATGCAGTCCGTGTGGTGCAGGTACACCCACAGTGCTATTAGGGAGTTCCAGGATTTTGATCCAGCGTAAGTGAAGGAACGGCGATATATTTCCAAGTCAGGATGGTGAGTGACTTGGAGGGGAACTTACAGGTGCTGGTGTTCCCATCTATCTGCTGCCCTTGTCCTTCTAGATGGTAGTGGTCGTGGGTTTGGAAGGTACTGTCGAAGGAGCCTTGGTGAATTCCTGCAGTGCATCTTGTAGATGGTACACACTGCTGCTACTGTGCGTCAGTGGTGGAGGGAGTGAATGTTTGTGGGTGTGGTGCCAATCATGCAGGCTGCTTTGTCCTGGATGGTATCAAGTTTCTTGAGTGTTGTGGGAGCAGCACTCATCCAGGCAAGTGAGAAGTATTCCATCACACTCTTGATTTGTGCCTTGTAAATGGTGGACAGGCTTTGGGGAGTCAGGAGATGGGTTACTCATCGCATGATTCCTAGCCTCTGACCTGCTCTTGTAGCCATAGTATTTATATGGTTAGTCCAGTTCAGTTTCTGGTCAATGGTAACCCCCAGGATGTTGATAGTGAGGGATTGAGTGTTGGTAATGCCACTGAACATCAAGGAGTGATGGTTGAATTCTCTCTTGTTGGAGATGACTATTGCTTGGCACTTGTGTGGCTTGAATGTTACTTGCCACTTGTCAGCCCAAGCCTGGATATTGTCCAGGTCTTGCTGCATTTGGACATGGACAGCTTCAGTAACTGAGGAATCACGAATGGTGCTGAACATCGTGCAATCATCAGCGAACATCCCTGCTTCTGACCTTATGATGGAAGGAAGGTCATTAAGCAGCTGAACATGATTGGGCCAAGGACACTACCCTGAGGAACTTCTGCAGTGATGTCCTGGAGCTGAGAGGACTGACCTCCAACAACCACAACCATCTTCCTTTGTACTGGATTTATTCCAATCAGTAGAGAGTTTTCACCCTGATTTCCATTGACTCCAGTTTTGCAAGGGCTCCTTGACGCTACGCTCTGTCAAATGCAGCCTTGATGTCAAGGGCAGTCATTCTCACCTCACCTCTGCATTTCAGCCCTTTTGTCCATGTTTGAACCAAAGATGTAATGAGATCAGGAGCTGAGTGGCCCTGGCGGAACCCAAACTAAGAATCAACGAGCAGGTTATTGCTAAGCAATTGCCGCTTGATAACACTATTCCATTAACTTACTGATACTCTTTTCGAGTTATCAACAGTCACAGATTGCAACTCTTTTGAGCACAATCACAGTTCTTAGTTTCCGGGAGTGGGACATGAACCCACAACCCTCTGATTCAAAGGCGAGGGTGCTATGAACTGAGCCACAGCTGACACCTCGTTATTAATTTACTGATACTCTTTCGAGTTATCAACATTCACAGATTGCAACTCTTTTCAAGTACAATCACAGTTCTCGGTTTCCGGGAGTGGGACATGAACCCATAACCCTCTGATTCAAAGGCGAGGGTGCTATGAACTGAGCCACAGCTGACACCTCATTATTAATTTACTGATGATGGAGAGTAGACTGATGGGATGGTAATTGGCCGGGTTGGATTTGTCCTGCTTTTTGTGCACAGGACTGGGCAATTTTCCACATAGCTGGGTAGATGCCAGGGTGTTGTAGCTCTACTGGAACAGCTTGACTAGGGGTGCAGCAAGTTCTGGAGCACAAGTCTTCAGTACTATTGCCAGAATATTGTCAGGGCTTTTGCAGTATCCAGTGCCTTCAACCGTTTCTTGTATCACGTGGAGTGAATCGAATTGGCTGAAGACTGGCATCTGTGATGCTGGGCACCTCTGGAGGAGGCCGAAATGGATCATCCACTCGGCACTTCTGGCTGAAGATTATAGCAAACGCTTCAGCCTTATCTTTTGCACTGATGTGCTGGGCTCCTCCATCATTGACTATGGGGATATTTGTGGAGCCTCCTCCTCCAGTGAGTTGTTTAATTGTCCACCACCATTTATGGCTGGATGTGGCAGGACTGCAGAGCTTAGATCTGATCTGTTGGTCGTGGGATCGCTTAGCCCTGTCTATCACTTGCTGCTTATGCTGTT
This sequence comes from Cetorhinus maximus, assembly GCF_964194155.1. Taxonomy (NCBI): domain Eukaryota; kingdom Metazoa; phylum Chordata; class Chondrichthyes; order Lamniformes; family Cetorhinidae; genus Cetorhinus; species Cetorhinus maximus. Next base: position 118,804,604 of record NC_135887.1, read on the forward strand.
TGGCACGCAAATAGTCATGTGTTATAGCTTCACCAGGTTGACACCCCACTTTTAGGTATGCCTGGTGCTGCTCCTCCTGCACCTTTCATTGAATCAGGGTTGATCGCCTGGCTTGATGGTAATGGTAGAGTGGGGGATATGCTGGGCCATGAGGTTACAGATTGTGTTCGAGTACAAGTCTGCTGCTGCAGATGGCCCACAATGCTTCATGGATACACAGTCTTGAGTTTCCAGATCTGTTTGAAATCTATCCCATTTAGCACAGTGGTAATGCCACACAACGTGATGGAAGGTATCCTCAATGTGAAGGCGGGACTTCGTCTCCACAAGGAGCATGCGGTGGTTACTCTTACCAATACTGTCATGCACAGATGCATCTGCGGCAGCCGGGTTGGCGAGGATGAGGTAAAGTATGCTTTTCCCTCTTGTTGGTTCTCTCACCACCTGCCACAGACCCAGTCTAGCAGATATGTCATTTAGGACTCGGCCAGCTCCGTCAGTAGTGGTGCTACCGATGGAAGTCATACCCAGGGATGGTGATGGTGGTGTCTGGGGCATTATCTGTAAGATATGATTCCGTGAGGATGACTATGTCAGGCTGTTGCTTGACTAGTCTGTGAGACAGCTCTCCCAATTTTGGCACTAGCCCCCAGACGTTGGTAAAGAGGACTCTGCAGGATCGACAGGGCTGAGATTGCCATTGTCATTTCTGGTGCATAGTTCAATGACTTTGTAGCTGTTTGTTACAGCTGAGTGGCTTGCTATCAATTTCAAAGGGCATCTAAGAGTCAACCACATTGCTGTAGGCTAGGATGACAGATTTCCTACGGGCTTTTACAACACACATTAAGAATGACAGAGCCATCGAGTGTTGTTCCGTGGTCATCGTTAAACTTTTAATTCTAAATGTCTGCCGCGGCAGGATTCGAACCCGGATCCCCAGAGGATTACTAGTCCAATGACAATACCACTATGCCATCGCCTCCCCTATGACAACGCAAAACCTCCAAACCAGCTGTCTCCAGTTCAATTAAATCCCACAGGCATATATGCACACAGAGAAACTAATCCAGACCCCACTATTAACTCAATTCTACAATAAATCACAATAATCTCATGAAAATTGATATATTTTCATGACAGCCCCTTTGTCCCTCTCATGGGAAATCCCAAGTGTCAGATGGAACTAACTGAAAAGGGGCAACGGCCAAAATACATATGCCTAATGGCCCAAAGACCTCTAAACCTTGCATCTGGCAGGTTTAGGATTTGAACACTCCCATCACCTCCCCTACCCAGTACTCTCATAACACGAGTGCAAGTTGGGGCTGCTGTGTAATCAAAAGGAAACAGTCTGACAATGCCCTGGCTGAGGCTTCTCTTGCCTGGCAGACCTGTCAGATCCAAGCCCATGTCAAAGCCCTGTCATGCCTTTTCCCATTTGTAGTGGTGGTTGGGCGGGTGGGAGTGGGGGGGGCTACTGTGGATCCAGGAGACAGCACTACTGCTCCAAGGGACAATTTGGAGATGTAATGGCCAAGTTGAAAGCAACCCATGGGCTTCACAATGGCTCCCTAGTTTGCAACTGGAAGGTGACCATCGTGGGCTTATGTTCATGCTGGCATGCACATGAGATGCTTACAGCCACCAAGTTCCAGAAGGATGATGACAAATAGCTCACACGAGCCTCTTTCAACAGTGCCCTCCATGGTGGGTCCACCTTAACACCTTTGTTATGATCCTCATCTTCTCAATGCAGCATATCAATCTCTGAATGAGTAGTTACAGTATTGCGTCACAACATGAGGCAGCCTCTGGAGCATGTGGCCTTTTTGTTATGGGATAATAACTGCGACAGCGTGTTTTGTGAGCAGGGTTGAGATGATGCAGCCTCTTCAAGCATCTCGCCAACATTCCACTGCCTACGGCAGCCTTCAAGAGGCAAGAGTAGCACTGCAATCCTCAGTGCACCCATGGCAGTATGCCTGCAGTCTGGCAAGGTGCCTCAAGGGGGATAATCATCATTCAATGGTTCTCACCTTGATGTCAGAGGTTGATTCTGAATACGCACTGTGGAATCTCCGCACAGGCAATCGTCCATGCAAGACGATTCAGGTCTCATCATCGTACTTAGTACCCAGCATTAGATACATCTTCAGGGCGCAGTCATCCGTAACTCTCAGTAATGGATGTGAGCCTGCATTTCAGCTCACCTTTCAGTGGACCGCAAAAGCCTCAGGAGCACGGTCCGATACCAGTCAAGCACTCATGACCATGCCTCCATTTGGAGTCTCCCAACTCCCATGCATGAGCTGCACATTTCTTGCCTGATCCTCCAAACTGGGCCTGGTGAGAAAAGCGCAATAGGTTCCCGAGGCCTTCCAGTGAAGTCATGCCCCCTTTTTACGGCATTAGCTGCCGTAAAGCAGTAATTTTAAAGGTCCCAGCCACTTTGAGAAGCTAGGGAGAAGGTAGGTGTGTAAAAGGTAAGTGGGTGAGGGATTAAGATGATCAGGGTGAGGGGGGGGGTCGAGTGGTGTCGGGTTGTTGGGGGGGGGGGGTTTCGAGAGGGTATTCAGGGGGTGGGGGCAGTCAGGGGTAAGAGGGTAGTTGGTGTTCGAAGGTGCGTCAGGTGGACATGGGGTAGGGGGGTGGTCAGGGGTGTGGAGAGGTAGTCAGGGGTGTTAGGGAGGGAGTTGGGACATCCAGTAGGCGGTTAGGTGGGCCAGCACCATAGTTACCCAGGGGTTAGAAGTGTTTTAATCTTTCTAACTTTTCCTGGATAACTATTCTGCCAATAGAGTAAAAACCATCCAAAGTCTCTGCTTTAAATCCAAGTTTCAGATGTTTTCCGGTGCAGGGTAACTGCCCATCAGAAGTTTGAGCTTCCTGGGAAATTCCTGTGCAGTACTTGCATGGGGGCCTCCAAGGGATGCAGGGGGCAGGTGGGTCCTCAGTGCATCCTTTGAGGTACAATCTCCCGAGGAACAGAAGTTCTGTGCCATTAACTCTGTTTTTCTCCACATATGCTGCCATAACCTGCTGAGCATTTCCAGCATTTCTGTTTTTATTTCCCATTATAAGGGAGTAAGTCATGGAAACAGAGCACAAGAGCTACAACACTTGAGGCAGACCTCATTAGGAGCAAGTGCAGGGGGAGTGGTGTTTGCAGGACTGGGAGGAGTCCAAGAGGTCCAAGGGAAGTAGGAAAGAGTGGGGACTGGAGCACAAAAGCTTTGTAGAGGGGGAAAGTGAAGCTGTTTCTGAGAATGCTTCAGGTGGCTTAGAAGGGAAAGTAGAACTGCAACACATGACGAGGGTGGTGTATCTGGGAAGGGAGTATTTGGATGCAGTGAGTAAAATGCTCGGCTAAAAGAATAATGAAAGGAGGGAATGAGAATTTATCACATTGATCAATATATGAGTTGAAATTCTTTTTCCAAAAAATCTGCCTAGTCTAGTGTTACATATTTAGAATGGTTCAATGTTGTGGCTTTATCAATTTTCAAGGTTTTGAGCTATTTAGCCTGAAGAATTGTGAGGTTCATTTATATTCTGATGTTTATAAATTCAGTTCACAAGGGTTTAAATCTAAAGAAGACAAAGGCTTTTCAGGAGGTGCTTATAGCTGGGAGTTAACAGGCAAAGTGGGCATTAGAATTGTGTGATGTCACAACACTATCAGTTTTAGACAATTGGTGGGTCATTAGCACCTGTAAGGTTCAGTGGGTTTCATTGAGCACAGCTGAAGGCCTACCTAAACAGATGATGTAGCTGCCGATATTCCTGCACCATGTCAGCTGTGGCTCAGTTCATAGCACCCTCGCCTCTGAATCAGAGGGTTGTGGGTTCATGTCCCACTCCCGGAAACCAAGAACTGTGATTGTACTCGAAAAGAGTTGCAATCTGTGACTGTCGATAACTCGAAAGAGTATCCTGAGGTGTCAGCTGTGGCTCAGTTCATAGCACCCTCGCCTTTGAATCAGAGGGTTGTGGGTTCACGTCCCACTCCCGGAAACCAAGAACTGTGATTGTACTCGAAAAGAGTTGCAATCTGTGACTGTTGATAACCCGAAAGAGTATCAAGAGGTTCCTCATTCAAGGAAGTTGGCTTTGACTGGTAGCTTACCAAGCCAACAGAGAACTGAGGGAGGGGGCAGATGTTACTCCACTAAAATGAGAAGCCAGAAGTGTAAGTTTATAATAGTTTTAGATCTGGAAATGTAAGGCAAAGAATTCTCACTTTCTAAGTTGGAGCCATCAATTCAACAGTTTTGACTTGTAAAGTGAGTTATGCTCATAATCATGTAAATGCTTATCAATCTGACCTTCGAAAAGTAGGAAAATGCATGTGGCAATATGTGTGAGATCACAGTATCCAATATACGCAAGGGGTATTATTGTTATGGCCCCCAAGTCACATTATTGTTTAACTAATTATCAGGTGGTATGGATGTTTTCTCATTTAATGAGAGTAAGGAGATCCACTAATGAGAAGAACTAATGATGCTGATCAAGAGAATATCTAGTGCAGACCCATATGGTAACAAATATCATAGATAAAATAACAGAGCTAAAGACTCACTACAGTACAAAGCAACAATAAAATATTGCAGACATAAACAAGATTTGTAATGCTTGCTGTTAGCTCTTTTATTAGTTTTGACCTCATGATTTAGATAGTAGAGTTTCAAAATGGGGTCTGCAAGCCTGCTTTGGAACCTGACTTACCACATGCTACATAAAGAACATAAGAAATAGGAACAGAATAGACCAGATCTACCATTCAAGGGCTGATCTTCAACATCATCTTCATCTTCCTACCTGATTCCCGTATCCCTTGATTCCCTTCAGAGTGCAAAAATCAATCTTTCTCAGCCTTAAACATATTCAATGATGGAGCATCCACAGCCTCTGGGGTAGAGAATTCAAAAGATTCACAACTGAACAAAGAAATTTCCCATCTCTGTCCAAAATGGACCTCAGACAAAAATTCTGTAGTCTATGTTTTTCTCTACTAATTAGCAATGTTTCAAACAGTTGTTTGGGAGTACAGAGCTCGAGTATTGCTGAAAAAAGAGAGATTTTTGTCAAGTTTTTCATCTTGCACTCATCAGGACAGTTGCAAGAATACAAATCCAAGGGAGACAACAAATTTATACCTTATGAGAAGAGAGTGCTGATTGGTTGGCAAGTGGACTCCAATTGCTAGAGGCATTGCCATGGAGAATGCATCAGTTGATGGGGAGTGATAGCTAACTGCCACGCATTGTTTGAAATTTAAACCAGGCACCTTGACCCTGATTGGTCAAGGCATTGCCCTGAAGAATGAACCAGCAAACGGCTGTCACTTATTTTGTTTAGCTGAAACAGGTACAATGTTGTGTACATTTTCTTTTTGTCTGCAAAGAACTGGACCCTGTGTATTAATATATGTAGCTTCCAGTGCACACAAATGCACAACACTGCAAGCCCAGTTAAATCTTCAATTGATTGTCAGCATAATCCTTAGCACACTGAGGATTATTTAGCAAATGTTGTCCAATCACAGAATCACATCTAACATGGGACACTGTGTTTTGAGTTTTGCAAGAACGGGCTGGTTGGGTACGGTCTGTACATTGCCCGTTGAGAACAGCGGAATGGACATGCTGTTTGATACAATCCACCAGTCTTCTGGACATTCGGCCTACACACCTCACACTGAAATTCATACATATTGTATTCATGCATATTTGTACAATAGGCAGAACATCTTTTCTGGCTTGACAGCATCATCCTGTTAGTAGTGAATACCACTCGTGTTGATACTGCAAAGTAGCAGCGTGAAACAGCTAGCTTCACCGGTTGCTCAAATTTTTGAGATACATCGCCCTCCAGGGTAATCTGAGGTAGACTGGGCACTTTTCAGGGCTGAAAGTGTTGGCCTTAGGCCCATGCATGAGTTTGCCTGACGCTCAGTGCAAAATGATTTGATCAGGGTAGCCATTATCCTGCAGGATGCCTTTGATGCACCCTATTTCAGCATCCAGTTTGCATGGTGAGCAAATGGCCTGGGCCCTATTTACAAGGTTGCCGATAAAGTCAATCTTATAGCATTTGGAGCTGTGAGAATCCCAACTCGTATCCCGACCAGCAAAGGTGGGCTTGCGGCAGACCGTGGTAAAGAACCCCCTGGCATCAACAAAAATATCTCTTTTTTCAGCAACAACAATGTTTTTTTAAGCTACATTGCCATGTACAAGTCCGCCTTTAAGTTGCTTCTTTTGCATGCGATTAAAGAGAGAAAACTATAGACTGCAGAATTCTCAAAATACTGGTTGACCATTTAGGACCGAAATGAGAAATTTCCTCACTCAGTGTTGTAAATCTTCAGAACTCTCTATCCCACAGGGCTGTAGATGTTCCATCGCCTGCATACAGCAAAAAAAATTGAGGGTACTTTGCTTACTAATTAATTATTACTATGGTTATATATACGATTGTTGTTTTCCTTTGTGGAGCTACATAAAGTTACAACAGGTAATCCTGAGAATGTGTCAATCGGGTGTCCATAAGAAAGTCATCAAATTTGAAAATCATTAGTTGTTTCTTCAGAAAACATTTTATTTTCATATTTTCTAAAGAAATTAAATTTTACTTTATTTCCCAGTTCTGCTTACCACTTAACTCTCCATAGGGGGGTTCTTGTGGATCTATTCTATTCCATTCCATTCTCTAATTCCTATTTGTGGCTTAGATCTTCATTAAATATAAAATCTAACTACATGTTGGCTGTGGCCCAAATGTTTCTTTCTCCATTACTAATCAGTCCTTGTAGAGCGTTAAAGTTAAGGTAACATTTACTCCAGTTTTCCACTTAAAGCTCCCCAAGGCATCCATATGCTGGATAATGTGCTTCTTTTCAAACTTGCATGAGGTAGGGCAAAAGGATGTTGCATGTCGAAATCCTGGATTTGTTGAAACTCAGCTTAATAAAGAATTTATGATGTAGATAAAACACCACCCTTAATTCTTGCCAAATAAGGCATGGCTGTTTTGTGACAAGAATATGCTGCTCATTCATTTTCTTGGCTGATAGCAATGCAGCAAGATGGACAGCTTTCCAAATTAAGAACTTCACATCAGTGCAGTCATAAGTTCAAGAGGAGGGTATGGATGTTTATCACGCTGAATCCATGTCATTGTAAATTTAAAAGCAGTCAATCTTCATTGCAACAGATTACAAGACTGATGTAGTTGCAACGTATATACTGGCACTGGATTAATCCCTGGTTTTGCAGTTATTGGATGAAGATATAATAATGGCATATTCCCTGCTATCCTAACTTCATAAGTCTTTCAATATGTCAGGGGTTGTCACCTGCAGGTTAAATGGAAAATAATAGCATAATTCATCTCTCCTCCAGAAAGTGAGTGCTCATTTGGTAGGTTCAGCAGGTAAACATCTATTTAAGTGAAGAGCTATAAAAGCCACATTTTTGAGGAAGTGAGGAAAATAGTAATAGTAAGTAGAAGTCAAGAGGTAATAGACTGGAATCGGCAGACACATGGCTGATGAAATCCAATGCAGAAAAGTTTGAGGTGATTAGGAAGAATGAGAGTCGATATGTGCTAAGTGGTACTACTGTATTTTAAAGGGGGTGCCAAAACAGAGACTAGTCGTTTGTGCACAATTCTTTGAAGGTAGCAGGACAGGTTACAAAGCAGTTAATAAAGAATATAGGATCCTGGGCTTTACAAATAGAGGCATAAAGTACAAAATGGAGCATTGTGGGTGTTAATTCTGAGTACCACACTTTAGAAAAGACATGAAGGCTTCAGAGAAGGTACAGAAGAAATTTACTAAAATGGTTCCAGGGTCAAAAGATTACAGTTATGTGGATAAGTTGAAAAAGCTGGGGTTGTTCACTTGAGAGCAAAGAAGCCTAAGAGGAGATTTAATAGAGATGTTTAAACTCAGAGTTTAGAGAGCATAAATAAAAAGATACTGTTTCTAATAGCTGAAGTGTCAATAACCAGAGGGTACAGATTTAAGTTCATTTGCAAAAGACCCAGGGACAACATGAGGAAAAGTTTTTTTTCACATCAAGGGTAGTTAGGATTTGGAATACACTGCCTAAAAAGGGTGGTGGATACAGACTCAATAGCTGGGATTTCATGGGACATGGTGGGAAAGAGAAGGCAGAACCAGAAGCAGATGGCGAAGGCCATCCCACTCCTACACCCGTTCCCCTGGCAATCTCATATCGGCCACCCAATAAATAGCCATCAGACAGGGTGAATAGTCAGTCAGCGGCCAGAAGCGGACATTGAAGCAGTGTTACCTGAAAAGGAAGAAAATGCTGGCGCCATGTTTAAAGAGCAACCCGCACCCAAACCCTGATGTCATCATACTTTGCTGACGCATTCATCCCAGTAATCATCCTCTGATGGCTCAGGCCTGCAAACATCCTCCAACCAGTGACCCCTCCAGTACCCTGTCAACACTGAACCCCCCAGCATCCTCTCAACATCAAACCCTCCAGAATTCATGGAAGAAATCCACAGGAGAAATGTGCTTGAAGGCACAGCGGAAGTACGATCCCCACATGGCTTCCAGTCCACCACTCGTAAAATTTGGCCCCACCATGATGACATCGGAAGGGCAAACCTACACCAACCTACACAATTTTATGGCCCCCCCATCTCCTTTTCGGAAGCATAAAGTCCCAAGCAATAGTAGCTTTCAAAAGGGAACTGAAATAAATAGTAAATTGCTCTTTGAAAGAGTCAGCACAGAATTGATAGCCGCCTTCTGAGCTGTACAATTCTGATTCTATAATCTTTCTTATCTCCAGCATAAAGGCACTATAAGGAATCACTGCATAGTTATTCCAACCATGTATCAGCTTTATAACATATGATAGACTCATAGGTATTTTTCCAGCAATTTCTGGGCAAACACCTTGACTGTCTATCATCTCTACCAAACTGTACAGCACCATCAGTCTTGAACATGCATCCACTGTAAATTGCTCTAAAGATGGTTTATGTGGAGTGATCAACTTCACTGTACATGAAGTGTTCAGTATCACTGCATTACATTTTGTCTGGCTGTTAAACATATATTAACTGTGTCCTAGGCCCATACCAATTAACATCCAAAAGCCATTCATCAATTCTTTGCCCTGTGGCACATCTCATGGTAAGGAAAAAAAAATTGCCAAATTAGTAAGTCATGGAAGGATCCAGAATTAGCCTTCTCGTACCTATATTGAACAAATCTTGCCACCAAGCCAGAGGAAAACTAACTTAACAGCCAAAGACAACTGTTATCTAAGTAAAATTAGCGACATGGCATCTTAACTAACTGCAGAATTCCCACCAGGGATTTGAAATCTCCTTGCTTAGTGCAGCCTTCCCACCATGAAATTAGGTTTGATTAACTGAGTCCTTACAATTACATCTCTGCTTCCATCAATTCTAGTAAGATAAAGAATGAGAGTCACTGGAGCCTTTTAGGCATGCTCAATCACTTCTACCAGCTGTAGTTCAGTGGGTAACATTTGCACCTCTTGATCAGAAGGTTGTGGGTTCAATTCCCATTCTGGAGATGTGAGCACAAACATCTAGGTGGATGGAAAAGATCCCATGGCACGATTCCAAAGAACAGCATGGAAGTCAACCATGATCAATGTTTATTCCTCAATCAACATTACTGAAAAACACATCATCTGGCCATTGTTGCTGTTTGTGGGGCCTTGTTGTATGCAATTTGCTGTGTTTTCTACATTACCATTTCAAAATCATGAGGGGTGTGAACAAAGTAGATATGGAGTAACTGTTCCCATTGGTGGAAGAGTTAAAAACCAAGGCACAATTTCTCTTCTGGGGTTGGGATCTTGCACTGCATCGGAAATAGACACGTGACATAACTTTTGTGGATTTTCCTACTAATTAGTTGGTGATCGTATTCGATGTTCAATTAGGGACAGTAAGCGTGGTTAGAAGATGAGGCTGCAATTGAGGACACCAGATCTAAAGAGAAGACAGCAGCCACAGCTGTGGCTGCCAGTTCAGTCACGATAGCAGAGCAGAGGAGGGGAACAGGAACGAAACAGGTTAGACACGCTTACCAGGGTAGCCCCAAGGTTTTTCTGATGCCTCCCTTGAGGTACTTTTGGTGGCGGTGAGAGATCAGAAAAGGGTGCTGTTCCCTGGGAGTGACAAGAGAAGGCTATACTCCAGTCAGGCCCGCTTGGTCTGGCTGGTGAGAAACCAAGAGAGCAGCCACAGCATAGTGAGGAAAACATAGGTTCAATGCTGTAAGAGGTTCAAAGACCTTTTACATTTTGGAAAGCTGTCTGCAGCACGACACCCAGATGAGAAGCCTCCAGGTCTATAATCACCAAGGGACATATGAGCTCAGCAGCCTGAGGACATATAGTGCTCCTGCACGCAGTAAAAATATGAGACACCATGAGCATTACTGACTTAAAAGTGTTTTTGTTTCAAGCCTTGTTATAAAGGAATAGCGAGCACAGAGGTATATGAGCCAATGGAATTGTTGAGGGCAATCAGCATTGTCTCATCTTTCTCTCTTTTGTCCTTGCAAAAGGAGGGTACGGACAAGAGGTGGAGAGCCACAGCTCACAATACTGACAAGCATGAAGGAGGCAGCCCTTGAGTTGTCAAGAATTGTAATACATGAGGAAGTGGGCAATGGAGAGATGGGGATCAGTGCAGAACAGGGTGAAAATACCTAGAAATCTTCAGGTGAAGGGGATGGTGTGCACTCCACCCCAAGCATCAGTGTGCCAAAACTTCAGCTGCAATGCTGCACTCTGCAGATGCATCTGCTGGCACAGGCAAGCTCTTATGATTAGGTGTCCCAAAGGGCACTGGTGGAGGAGGAAGCTGTCAGTGCCAGAGGGATGTAATGAAGTCATCAACTGAGACTGAACCAACAAAGACTGCACCATTCCAACTTTTAAGCGCACCCTTCAATGAGGCAGGTAAACTTATATTGGTGGATCCTCGAGCGCAATTAGAAAGGGTAGCACTGGGTGAATCACACATCACAAGTGAGTAGGAGGTGTAGGAGGCAGAGGCAGCTATGGGCCGTCCCCCTCAGAGAAACAAAACTTCATTCACACTCCAAGACACTGTTTAAAAGCCTGTCAACTCCAGGGATGGTACAAAACACCCAGCAGTGTTGGCATACGAACACACAAGAGCAAAAAAAAATGCTCAGCTAGACAAAGACGCACAGCCTCTGGACTCACAAATAGGACAGCTATTCTTTGATCAGTGGCGTGAAATATGTTCCTATGTCGTAGTTCCCTGAAGCAGTGCAGAGTCATTGGCTGAAAATGGAGGAGTCCACTCGGCACATGTGCACCACCATAGACTGAATAATATAGGACGGGGGGGAGGGGGGTGGGGAATGACTGGGGGCACGCCCCCTACACTCCTGAGAAGCAGTCTACGCTGACCCACGCCTCAACCATAAAGTGCTGCAGGTGGGCTAAATGAGGGTCAAGTGCGATTTCCTCACTGGGGAGGAGTCCCACCTTCTGGAACTGCCAGCTAATCTGACCTCCCACCCCTCACTGGGGAGGAGTCCCAACTTCTGGAGATGCTGGCCAATCCAACTGGCCAGCAGCTCCATCAGTCCCAGCAGTGCCAAGAGCACATCAGTTGCCACTGCCAGAATTGCAGAAGGAAAGAGGCCCATGAATCCCCAGAGCATTTAAGTCCAGGGTTTTGGATGGGGAGAGTTTGGGCAGGCCAGCGAGGGGGCGGGGGTGGGGGAAGAGGTGGGTTTAAGGCTGCGGGCATACAGCAGGGAAAGGGGGGTTGTGGGGGGTGGGGGTTCGGTTTTAGGGGACCACCCCACCCCAATAAGCAAAGGGCAGCCCCCAAAGATCAATCCCACCCCACCCCCCGCTTTGTGGAACTTTGTTAAAAATGTCAGGTTGCCTGCTCCTGCCCAACTGCCCACACCAAAGGTGACATGAGGCAAACTTTTTTTTAAATGCAGTATGGTTAGAATCTGGAATGCACTGCCTGAGAGTTGGAATCTGCCACCATCAATCATTGCTTTCAAGAGGGAATTGAATAATTAATGAGAGAGAAAAAAATCTGCAGAGCTACAGGGTAAAGGCAGGAGAGTGAAAATGTCTGAGTTGCTCTTACAGAGAGTGTCACTGAGATGATGAGGCGAATGAAGTCCTTATGGGGTGTAACCATTCTATGGTTATTACAGTGACTACACTTCACAAATACTTAGCTGACTGTTAAGAGCTTTGGAACGGAGGTTGCAACAGGAGCTATATAACTCCAAGCTCTCTCTTTCTGGAAGCTTATACAGATATTGCACAAGATGATATCAGATCATGGAGAAGGTACCACTTGCAGTTTTCAATTTCAAAAATAGTTAGCTGCAATATGAACTGCCTTCTTTGATAAATTGGATAATGGGTCTTAGTAAAAAGTTCAGACACGGACTTGTGCCTTTCCCAACTCTGCATGCGGTCAGATATTGGAAACTAAGCAAAAAGAAGAGGTAGTAAGGATAACAAGCTATAGAAAAATATGATCAGAAAGAGAAATAGAAGAGATCTTAAGTACAGAAATAAATTATTAGCCAGAAAAACAAAATTCAAAACAAAAAATGAAAATCTCTCGTCTCTTAATTAAAAATAAAATATACTGCCATTTATTTTTTTTGAAGTACTCTGTGTAGTGAATCTTTAGCCTCCATACCTTGCGCACCACTTTTAACAAATGCTTTAAATGATGTAATAAGTAACTGGAGTTAACTAGATCCAGCAGTATTTACTGAAACTTATGAAGCTGAATTTTATCAGCACATAACCTCCAAACTGAGTCAGAATCTGATGAAAGGCTCTGCACAAGAAACAATGATCCATAACAAAAATAAAAATACCTGGAAAAACTCAGCAGGTCTGACAACATCTGCGGAGAGGAACACAGTTAACGTTTCGACTCTGTATGACTCTTCAACAGAACTGTTCTGTTGAAGAGTCATACGGAGTCGAAATGTTAACGGTGTTCCTCTCCGCAGATGTTGTCAGACCTGCTGAGTTTTTCCAGGTATTTTTATTTTGGATTTCCAGCATCTGCAGTTTTTTGCTTTTAAACAATGATCCATCCTTTCCTAATTCAAATATTAGCAGGCTTGTTACACGCTTCTAGCATTTTACAATAGGGCCATAACTTCTGAGCTCCCCAATGTCATATTTGATGGGTACTGTCAGGAAGATATAATAATTCTCAATATTATTGAAAGTTATTGTAAAATAGAGTAATAGTAGAATGTGTCCGTGTGTGTGTGAGTGAGTGACTTAATTGAATTAGAGGCAGCTAGTCTGGGTGCTTTGATGCAAGAAGAAAGTTTGGCTTGAAATGTTAATTAGGTAAACGTGGGGAAGTTTAGAAACATAGGTGTCAAGGGAACTCTTGCATTTTTAAATAAACCAGACTAGATTGTTTTCAAAAGAGGGAGTGAAATGTGTCACCTAGCCAGGTGAAGTTTAGAAAGAGTGTGTTTATTTTTCCGAAAGATGACTGGTAATACTTAGTGTTGTGAGAGATTTTTATTACCAGAAAGATAAAGTCCAAAGGCATAGTGAAACAATGGGAATTTGCGTTCAAAGAGAAAAACATATATATGTATAATATGTAAAGGAGAGAAGGCTGTTTGTAAGGTAGACAGTTTAAGATCCAATGAGGGTGAAAAGTCTGCAGCCTGTACCAAACTGCTGTCCCCAGTGAGTGAAAAGAACTCACTTTGAATTCGACTTGTTCAGGGTATCATGTTTCTTTGCCTAGGTCTTTAAAAATTTTGGTGCCTTGCTGTTGCCTCAACGGAAGTGTAACTGGGAGTTAGATTGATTAGCAGGTTTAGAAGTATCATAGTAGTAATTTGTAGTTCTATGTATGTATTTAAAATTATTTCTCTTATTAATAAATGTTTAATTTAGTTTTATAAAAGCCTCAAGATTCAGTGGTCTTATTACTGAATTCAAAGCCCGCATCTCAAAACATACAAATTGAAAATTAGTTGTGACAGTTGTTTCAAGTTTCCCTCTGGGGTTTAGACAGCTCAGCATTTACCATCTGCTGTACCCCAAAGATGCACTGGGGAATCGCTTTCATAAGCTCCCAGGTAAGGTTCGCACAGCAATTGGCAGTACAAACTTCCCCTGGGCAATCGCCCTGCACTGGGAACCATCCGAAAATGCGATTTAAATCACAAGCTTTGGATGGTTTCGACTGGGTTATATCAATAGTTACCCAAAAAAAGTCGGAAGGATTAAAACCACTTCTAACTTCTGGGTAACTACTGAACAGATTGAACCGACCACTAGCTCTTCAGCAACCACAGGATACCACACACTCTTCAACTATTCCCCCGACCACCAAGGGGGGGGGGAACCTCCTCAGGAACTCCACCAACCTCCCAGGGACTCCATACACCCCTGACTCCCCCCCCAGGGGTCACCATCTACCCACAAGGGACTTTACCTCTGGCAGGCCTGACTCTCAACTCCCGCCGCCCACCACCCATGGGCCTGACCCGACACAACCCAACCCAACCCCACTACCTCCCCCCACCCCCAGAGGCCCAGCCTGACGTGACCAGACCCAACCCCCTCCCCCCCCCCACAAGGACCACCCCAACCTGACCAGGGGCTCAACACCCAACTCCCCTCAAGGCCTAACACCCTCCCCTCACACCAACACCCCAGATCCAACCCGACCCATTGCCCAACATCCTCCCCCCATCCCAGGCCCGACCTGACCCCCAACTTCCAACCTCCACCACCCCCGACCTCCGATCCCCACCACCCGATCCCCGCACCACTCCCCCCACCACCAAATCTTATCCACTTATCTTCTTCTGGCCTGTCAAGGACCTTTAAAAACTTACCTTGTTTACTGCAACTAATGCCATAAAATAAGGGGGCAGGGCCGCCTTCACTTCAACTCTGCTGCACTTCAACGCTAGGCTCTGGGGACATGCTGCACTACCTGGATCTCGCCCAGCCTGAGTTGGAAGGGTGGGCGAGATCGGATCGAAAAAAAAATCAAGGTGGGAAATTGGCCATGGAGTGGCAATCTGATGTTGACTGCCACTCCGAGGAAGTTGAGGCCCATCTGACTTCCAAACTTTGCAGCTTTACCTGTTGCTAGGGCGTGCTATCTGAGAAACAAGGTCAGAATGCAAGAAAGCTCAGTCATAATTCCATCAACAGACCAAGGTCAGTTGCACCCAGTGAAGGGATTATCTGTTTCCAATACATTTTTCAAGAAAATTCTGGGTCTTTGTATTTTCATTCATCAGGCCGAATCAATAAAATTGCAAAAAAAATTAGCAAAACCATCACAAAAAATCTTGTCAACAGCATATCGTTCCTTGAAAACATGTAGAAAATGAAAAATACTTCAAAAATGTCAGACAAAAGTCAAATCCAAAGAGTGGACAGTTCTTCCAAACTCTCAGTAACACCTCTGTAACTTCCTCCATCTCTATGATCCTCGAAGATCTCTGCATTTCTCCAATTTTGGGCTCCTGCTCATCTCAGATTTCAATCGCTCTACCAGTAACAACTGGTAAGGCCTCAAGCTCTGGAGTTTACTCCCAAATCTCTCTTTCCTACTTTAAGGTGCTCTTAAAAACCTCTCTCTGACCAAGCTTTTGGTCACCTGTCCCAGTATCTTCTTAGATGGCCTGGTGTCAACATTTTTATTTTATAGCGCTCCTGTGAAATGCCTTGGAGTGTTTTATATATTCAAGGTGCTATATAAATGCAAGTGTGGTGGCAACAGCAAGACATGAGGTAAGGTGGGAGGAGGCTTATATGGACCACAAACACTGGCATTGATCTGTTGGGCTGAATGCTGAAAGTAAACTGCCTATGAGGGTTAATGTGACCCTTAAAATGCTATCTCCTCCTTTTACCCCCTAGCATCAATAACACAACGAAATGCAGGATGTTCCTCGAATGTTAGAAAAGGTTTGATGAAAGAAATGGGATTTATCGGTCTCTGACCTCGAGACTGGCTGAAATCACGGCACTGTCCTTGATAGTGCCTAAAAACATACAATATGCATCACTTTTAAAGTGTTTCAAATAACATAGTAAGAAACTGGTGTTAACTTACAAAAGATTTTAAGAGGAGAGGTGATGCATAGTGATATCGTCATAGAGACCCAGGGTAATGTTCTGGGGGCCCAGATTCAATTCCCACCATGGCAGATGGTGGAATTTGAATTCAATAAAAATCTGGAATTAAAAGTCTAATGAAACTTCTGACAATTGTTGCAAAAAAACCTAATGGCCTTTAGGAAAGAGAAGGAAATGGGCTGGCCTTACCTGGTCTGGCCACATGTGACTCCAGACTCTCAGAAATGTGGCTCTTAACTGCCCTCTGAAATGGCTATCAAACCATCTCAAAAAAGGAATGAATTACAGAATTGTTAGTGTAGGAGGCGGCCATTCGGCCCACCGTGCCTGCACCAACTCTATGAGCATATTAACTTAGTACCAATCTCCTGCCTTTTCCCCGTAACCCTGCACATTGAATGATTATCTAAATAGAAACAATGCTCTCTTGAATGCCTCAATTGAATCTACCTCCACCGCACTTCCAGGCATTGCATTCCAAACCCTAACTACTCGCTGTGTGAAGAAGCTTTTTCTCACCTCGCATTTGCTCCTTTTGCAAAACACTTTAAAACTGTGCCTTCTGGTTCTTGATCTGTTTACAAGCGGGAACAGTTTCTCCCTATCTAAACTGTCCGGCCCCCTCATTATTTTGAAAACTTCTATCAAGTCTCCTCTTACCTCTCAGCCTTCTCCTCTCCAAGGAAAACAGTTCCGACTTCTCAAATTTTTTCTCATAACTGATGTGTCTCATCCCTGGAACTATTCTTGTAAATGTCTTCTACACTCTCTCCGATGCATTCACATCTTTCCTATAGTGTGGCGCCCAGAACTGTACACAATACTCCAGTTGAGGTCTAACCAGTGTCTTATGTCTCATACAGGTTCATCATAACCTCCCTGCTCTTGTACTCTAAGCCCCTATTAATGAAGCCTAGAATAGTGTATGCTTTAGAAACAGCTCTCTCTACTTGTCCTGCCACCTTTAATGTACATATACACCAGGGCTCTCTGCTCCTGCACACCCTTTAGATTAGTATCCGTTATTTTATACTCTCTTCACCTCACACTTCTCTGTATTGAACT
Source organism: Cetorhinus maximus (assembly GCF_964194155.1). NCBI lineage: Eukaryota > Metazoa > Chordata > Chondrichthyes > Lamniformes > Cetorhinidae > Cetorhinus > Cetorhinus maximus. The sequence continues at coordinate 118,821,868 of NC_135887.1, forward strand.
TCATCTGCCACCTATCTGCCCACTTCACCAATGTGTCAATTTCCTTTTGAAGTTCTACACTGTCCTCCTCACAGTTTACAATTCTCCCAAGTTTTGTGCCATCCGCAAACTTTGAAATTGTCCCCTGCACACCAAGATCTAGATTACTTATATATATCAGGAAGAGCAAGGGTCCCAATACCGACCCCTGGGGAACTCCAATACAAACTTTCTTCCAACCCGAAAAATACCCTTTAACCATTACTGTTTCCTATCCCTCAGCCAATTTTGTATCCACGTTGCTACTGTCCCTTTTATTCCATGACCTATAACTTCCCTCACAAGTCTGTTGTGTGACACTGTATCGAACGCCTTTTGGAAGTCCATATACACCATATCAACGGCCTTGCCCTCATCAACCATCTGTTACCTCTTCAAAAAACTCCAGCAAATTAGTTAGACACGATTTTCCTTTAACAAATCCACGCCGACTCTTCCGAGTCAATCCAAATTTTTCATGTGACTATTAATTCTATCCCGAATAATTGTTTCTAGAAGTTTCCCCACCACCGAAGTTAAACTGACTGATCTGTAATTGCAGGACAGATCTTTACAACCCTTTTTGAACAAGGGTGTAATGTTTAGAATTCTCCAGTCCCCCGGCACCTCCCCTGAATCCAGGGAACATTGAAAGATTATTGCCAGGGCCTCTGTCATTTCCACTCTCACTTCCTTCAATATTCTTGGATGCATCTCATTTGGTCCCGGTGCCTTATCGACTTTAAGTACCGACAGCTTATCCAATATCTCCTCCTTATCAATTTTAAGCCCTTCTAGTGACTGAGTTTCCCCCTCTGTCACCATGGCCTGGGCAGCACCCACCTCATAGGTAAAGACAGATGCAAAGTATTCATTTACCACCTCAGCCATGCCTCTTGCCTCTATGTGGAAATACCCTTTTTAGTCCCTAATCGGCCCTACTCCTCCTTTTACCACCCTTGTAATCTCGATGTGCTTATACTTTGGGATTTCCTTTTATGTTAGCTACCAGTCTTTTTTCATAATCCCTCTTTGCTTCCCGTATTTGCTTTTTCACATCCCTTCTGAACCTTCTGTATTCAGCTTCGTTCTGAATTGTATTTGCTACGTGACACCTGTCGTAAGGACACTTTTTCTTCTTTAACTTAATTTCTATCTCCTTTGTCCTCCAGCGAGCTCTGGATTTGTTTGTCCTATCCTTCCCTTTTGAGGGAACATGGCTTGGGCAAAGTCAAGGTATCTCCTCTTTGAAGGTAGCCCATTGTTCAGCTACTGTTTTTCCCGCCAGCCTTCGGTTCCAGTCTATCCGGCCCAGCTCCATTCTGTGCCAGTTGATTATTCTTACTCTGGATTGAACAATATCCTTTTCCACCGTATCCTAAACCTTATGATACAATGATCACTGTCCCCCAAGTGTTCCCCTACTGTCACTTATCTACTTGGCCCACCTCATTCCCAAGAACCAGGTCTAGCAGTGCCTCCTTTCTTGTTGAACTGGACACATTCTGCTGTAGAAAATTCTCCTGAACACAATCTCGGAACGCTTGTCCCTCACTGCCCCTTCCTCTACCGCTATCCCAGTCTATCTCGGGTAATTAAGGTCCCCCATAATAACTACTCTACGATGTTTAAGCCTCTCTGTAATTTCCTTGAAGATTTGTTCTTCTATATCCTTCCCACTAGTTGGTGGTCTATACATTACACTGACCAATGTAATTGCACCCTTCTTATTCCTTCACTCTAGCCACATTGATTTTGTCCTTGAATCCTCTGACACATCCTCTTTCTCCAGTACTGCAATACTCTCCTTAACTCTTCTTTTTTCCCTTTCCTATCTTTTCTGAACACTTTGTAATCAGGAATATTTAGTACCCAGATTTGCCCTTCCTTAAGCTAGGTCTCCGTTATTGCCGCAACATCATAATCCCGCAAGGCAATCTGTGCCCAGTTACTGTGCCAGTAACTCTCCAGTTTTATTAACTATACTCGGTGCATTCAAATACATGCAGCATAACCCTGAATTAAACTTCAATTCTTGCTCCTTTACTCCGACTCCATCTATTAACTTACTATTCTCTATTTTAGTGCTATTTGCCTCTCCCAACATTCCATGCACCCTGGTATTACTTTCTAATATGCCTTCCTGGTTCCCACACCCCTGCTGAGTTAGTTTAAACCCTCCCCAACAGTATTAGCAAAATGACCCGCAAGAAACTCAGTCCCGGCTCTGTTCAGATGCAACCCATCCGGCTTGTATAGGTGCTATCTCTGCCAGAGCCACTCCCAGTGTCCCAAGAATCTAAAGCTATCCCTCCTGCATCATTTTTCCAGCCATGCATTCATATGTTATCTTCCTTTTTCTGTACTCACTTGCACGTGGCACTGGGAGTAATCCAGAAATTACTACTTTAGAGGTCCTACTTGCTAGTTTTCTACCTAGCTCCCTAAATTCTGATTACAGGTCCACATCCCCCTTCCGACCTGTCTTTAGTACCAATGTCGCCCTCCCCCACAAGAATGTCCGGTAGCCATTCTGTGACATCCTTCACCCTAGCAGCAGGGAGGCAACAAACCATTGTGGAGTCACGTTGATGGCCGTAGAAATGCCTGTCTGCTCCCTTAACTAAAGAATCCCCTATCACAACAGCCCTTTCGCTCTTCTTCCTCCCCTCCTGTACAGCTAGGCCACCTGTGGTGCCATAGGCCTGGCTCTTATTGCAGTCCCTCAAGGATCCATCATCCTCATTGATATCCAGAATGGAAAACCAATTAGTGAGCAGGGTCTTTGGGGACTCCTGCACTACCTGCCTGTTTCTTTTGGACCACCCATTCCCTGTCTGCTTGCTTGCCCCTAACTTGCAACGTGACCCACCTCTCTGAACGTGCTATCCATGCAGTTCTCTGCCTCACGGATGCCGCTCAGTGACTCCAGCCACTGCTCAAGCTCTGAAACACGGAGCCCAAGCTTGTGCAGCCGGTGACACTTCCTGCACATGGGCTCGTCTAGGTCATGAGAAGTGTCCACGAATCCCCAAATGCCACAGGACGGGCATTCCACTTGGCTTAGCTGTCCTGCCATGCCTTAACCTTAAACTTTTAAATCCTATTTAATAAACCTTACCAAAAAGTACAGTTCCTACATCATTCTAAACCTTATGAATAGAATAAACCACCAAACAGCTAACTTCTTCAACCAATCAAATTGCTTCTTTCCTGTGATGTCACAATTTGTTTTTTCTCGCTCTCCTTTTGAACTCAGCATAGGCCGGTTCCAAGCAGCTGACAGGTCTGCCTCTCCGACAGCTCTTCCCGAAGGTGAGTGATGTAGACCACGCTCCCAGGGCTGTATTTATTCTCTGGCCGCTGTGTATCTCCCTCAGGTCCACTTCTCCGACTGCTGTTCCCGAAGTTGAGTGAATGAAACCAGACAGACCACCCGGCATCAAACTAGGCACCGGAAATGGCAATGGTAGACCCTGCAAAGTCCTCCTTACTAACATCTCGGGGGCTTGTGCCAAAATTGGGAGAGCTGTCTCTCAGACTAGTCAAGCAACATCCTGACATCGTCATCACAGAATCATATCTTACAGATAATGTCCCAGACACCACCATCACCATCCTTGGGACAGCAGAGGTAGTGGTACAGTGGTATACAGTCAGGAGGGAGTTGCCCTGGGAGTCCTCAACATCATGAAGCACCATGGCATCAGGTCAAACATTGGCAAGGAAACCTCCTGCTGATTACCACCTACCGCCCTCCCTCAGCTGAAGAATCAGTGCTCCTCCATGTTGAATACCACTGAGGGTGGAAAGAGCGCAGTATGTACTCTGGGTGGAGGGGCCTTCAATGTCCACCACCAAGGGTTGGTCGGTAGCACCACTAATGACTGAGCTGGCTGAGTCCTAAAGGACATAGCTGCTAGACTGGGCCTGTGGCAGGTGGTGAGGGAACCAACAAGAGGGAAAAACATACTTGATCATCCTCACCAACCTGCCTGCCGCAGATGCATATGTCCATGACAGTATCGGTAGGAGTGACCACCACACAGTCATTGTGGAGACAAAGTCCCGGCTTCACATTGAGGATGCCCTCCATCATGTTGTGTGGCACTACCACCATGCTAAATGGCATAGATTTTGAACAGATCTAGCAACTCAAGGCTGGGCATCCATGAGGTGCTGTGGGCCATCAGCAGCAGCAGAATTGTACTCAACCACAGTCCATAACCTCATGGCCCGGCATATGCCCACTCTACCATTACCATCAAGCCAGGGGATCAACCCTGGTTCAACGAAGAGTGCAGGAGGGCATGCCAGGAGAAGAACTAGGTACACCTAAAAATGAGGTGTCAATCTGGTGAAGCTATAGCACAGGACTACTTGCTTGCCAAACAGCATAAGCAGCAAGTGATAGACAAGAGCTAAGTGATCCCACAACCAATGGATATGATCAAAGCTCTGCAGTCCTGCCACATCCAGTCATGAATGGTGGTGGACAATTAAACAACTCACTGGGGTTGGAGGCTCCACAAATATCCCCATCCTCAAATCATGGGGGAGCCCAGCACAACAGTTCAAAAAATAAGGCGGACGCATTTGCTACAATCTTCAGCCAGAAGTGCCAGGTGGATGATACACCTCAGCCTCCTCCGGAGATCCCCAGCATCACAGATGCCAGTATTCAGCCAATTCGATTCACTCCACATGATATCAAGAAACAGCTGAAGGCACTGGATACTGCAAAGGCTATGGGTCCTAACAATATTCTGGCAATAGTACTGAAGACTTGTGCTCCAGAACTCGCTGCGTCCCTAGCCAAGCTATTCCAGTACAGCTACAACACTGGCATCTGCCCGGCTACGTTGAAAATTGCCCAGGTATGTCCTGTACACAAAAAACAGGACAAATACAACCCGGCCAATTACCGCCCCATCAGTAAAGTAATGGAAGGGGTCATCAACAATACTATCAAGTGGCACATTCTTTGCAATAACCTGCTCACTTACACCCAGTTTGGGTTCTGCCAGGGGCACTCAGCTCCTGACCTCATTACAGCCTTGATTCAAACATGGACAAAAGAACTGAACTCCAGAGGTGAGGTGAGAGTGCCTGCCCTTGACACCAAGGTCACATTTGTCTGAATGTGGCATCAAGGAGCCCTTGCAAAACTGGAGTCAATGAGAATCAGGGGGAAAACTCTCTGCTGGATACAGTCACACCTAGCACAAAGGAAGATGGTTGTGGCTGTTGGAGGTCAGTCATCTCAGCTCCAGGACATCACTTCAGGAGTTCCTCAGGGTAGTGTCCTAGGCCCAACCATCTTCAGCTGCTCCATCAACAACCTTCCTTCCATCATAGGTCAGAAGTGGGAATATTCGCTGATGATTGCGCAATGTTCAGCACAATTCACGACTCCTTAGATACTGCAGTCCATGACCAAATCCAGCAAGACCTGAACAACATTCAGACTTGGGCTGACAAGTATTCACGCCACACAAGTGTCAGGCAATGACCATCTCCAACAAGGGAGAATCCGACCATCGCTCCTCGATGTTCAATGGCATTACCATCACTGAATCCCCCACTATTAATGCCCTGGGAGGCTACCATTGACCAGAAACTGAACTAGACTAGCCCTATAAATACTGTGGCTACAAGAGCAGGTCAGAGGCTAGGAATAGTGTGACGAGCAACTCACCTCCTGACTCCCTAAAGCCTGTCCACCATCTACAAAGGCATAAGTCAGGAGTGTGATGGAATACTCCCCACTTGCCTGGATGAGTGTTGCTCCCACAACACTCAAGAAGCTTGATACTTTCCAGGACAAAGCAGCCCACATGATTGGCACCACATTCACAATCATTCACTCCCTCCAACACCAACGCACAGTAGCAGCAGTGTGAACCATCTACAAGATGCACTGCAGGAATTCACCAAGGCTCCTTGGGCAGCACCTTCCAAACCCACGGCCACTACCATCTAGAAGGACAAGGACAGGAGATAGATGAAAACACCACCATCTGCAAGTTCCCCTCCAAGCCACTTACCGTCCTGACTTGGAAATATATCGCCGTTCCTTCACTATCACTGGGTCAAAATACTGGAACTCTCTTCCTAACAGCACTGTGGGTGTACCTACACCATATGGACTGCAGCAGTTCAAGGCAGCAGCTCACCACCACCTTCTTAAAGGCAACTAGGGATGGGCAATAAATGCTGGCCCAGCCAGCGAAGCCCACATCCCATGAATGAATAAAAAAAGGTTTCAAAAGGAAAACTTGACAAATATAATTTCAAAAAGGCATTTCATTTTTCTTCCTGTAATAAGTAACATAAACCGGATTCAGCGGTATTTAGTGAAACTGATGAAGCTGTATTTTATCAGTACATAACACAAGCTGCATCGCCACCAAGTGGACTAAGAAGTCAGCATGCACGTTAAATGGGCACTATTTTTTAGCCATGTTTCATATAAACTGCTTACTGCAAATATGCTATCAAGTGATTAAGTACCCATTAACTTATTATTCACCAAAGACTGCCCCACCTGCAGGGGCAGACTCAGCCATTAGGACAGAAGGCACTGACTCGGGGGCAGGGGGGCACGGGCGAGGTGGTGAAGTGGTTGTCGGAAGGGGTCAGGAAGCAAAACACTTTGAGCAGAGTTCCCAATTCCATGTGCCCTCTCTCCATCTTCCCTCTTATGGCCCATCCACACTTCCCTGCTAGCCAAGAGGTGGAAAACACTTTACTGTACTTCAGTGAGGCACTGCACAGCCAAGGCAAAGCTTTCCTCAATCCTGCTTAAGATGCCAGTTGGAGTATGCAGACCATTGGTGAGGGTTACCACGCACCATGCCTGCTTGATGCTCCATGCAGGTGGTCACTCTATCACAGAGGCAGATATCGAGACAAAGGCCTGAGATATCATAGTACTGATGCTAGATCTAGACTCCTCCAATCTCTTTTCAATCATGTGCAGTGTCTCTGGAATGGCTGACAGAAACTCTCATATTTTCTGCTTAGTCCAAAATGCCAACAATGACTGGCCACGAGTCTCCATTGCTGCTCCTGCCTCTACCGTCTGTTCCTACACACTTATGATGTGTGCTTCACCATGTGACAACCCAACTATGGCAGCCCAACCAAGGTGTGTGTATCTAAGCTGGTGGAAGATGCACATGAGTCTTGTGACAGTGACCTCCTTCGAGAGGTCTTCATCTTCCTCTGATAGCTCATCCTGAGGGACGTTTTTAGGACCTGTGGGAGATGAAGGACATGAATTAGAACTGAGGTGAGAGGATTCTAAGTCATCATTGTGTAGCTTATCATATTTCACTAGTGACACAAAGTTGACAAGAGTGAGTATTGCTTTCCTTGGGGCTGTTATATTTAATTGTTAACAGGTAGCTGGGAGAGCCCATATCTCCACCAGCAATGACCAGGTATGCTGAAATGCAGCTCATCTCCATTGTCTCCTCCTCTGCAGCTGTCAAGTTCTCTGCTTCTCTCTGCACTCTCTTCTCTTACAAACAGAGCTGGAAGAGAGCAGTGAAATGTTTTGAGAGGATGGAATGAGGGATGAGTAGCATTGCAATAAGATGAGAGCAAGTGTTCGTGGTTGGCTGATCAGGTGGGGGATGTTTTTTTTTTATTCATTGGATGTGGGTATCACTGGCCAACATTTATTGCCCATCCCATTTAAGAGCCAAGTCTGGAGTCACATGTAGGCCAAACCAGTTATGGATGATTTGATTTAGTGAACAATCAACAATGGTTTCATGGTCATCATTAGACTTATTTTTAAATTCCAGATTTTTATCGAATCAAATTCCACCATCTGCCATGGTGGGATTCGAACCCGGGTCCCCAGAGCATTACCCTGGGTCTCTGAATTACTAGCCCAGCGACAGTACCACTACGCCATCGCCTCCCCATATGCCTTGAGAAAGGGATGTGTGCACCTGCAAGGTTTATTGACCTGAGGAATGTTGTACAGGAGAAAGCTGGGAAGGCAAAGTGAGGGGGTTTACACTTGAATGTGCCATGCCACTCACCTTTCCTGCCTTGATCAGATCATTAAGCCTGATCCAGGAGCAAGACACCATACACCTGCTGCTGACCTCTGCCACTTCTAGCCACAGCTGCTTTTTTTCTGCCTTCTTTCTCCCTTCCGGAAGGAAAAGAATCTCCCTTCAAGATCTCACAGCCCACAGCATTACTGTACATCACTGCATACAAGTCAACTTTTGATGTTTCAAAAAATCCTTTCAAAAACAGGGGTCAACTTGTACACCTAATATAAAAGCTGAACTGCTGGTGTTGGTACAGAAGGACCTATTTCTGTTCGTCAGTCACCATGCGCGGTCTGCTCTGTATGGGCACGTCTTAAACTCCCGCACGTCTTCTTGGCAACACAGCTCTTTTTGCCCGCTTAATCTTGTGCGTTGATTTATAAGATGAGTATAACCCTAAACATTTATGCCTGTGCTGAAAAATTGAGGCCAACTCCTAATGCAAGTATAGCCATAACATGCATTTACTAGCTGAAAAACAGGGGGTTAAATTACATGCATTTTGGCACCAAAAAATTGAGTTGTATTATATGCAGGATCCGCCTGAAAGCCAGGTGAAAATGCATTAGCTGGATGAAAAACCTACTGACAAATGCACCTCTGAAACTTTCAGGTTCCTGATGCACTGCCAGCCTGCCTGCTGTGAGTGGGTCTGAAAATTAAAATTAAGCCCAGTGTGTCTAAGAAATATAGCACATAGGTTTTTACAGTATAGAATCAGGCCATTCAGTCCAACAGCTCTATGCTTCCCACAAGTCATACAATTTTATGAATCGGGATAGGTCATTCGACCCCTCGAGCATGCTTCATCATCATTCAGTAAGATCATGGTTGATCTGATTGTGCCCTCAACACCACTATCCTGCCTACCCCCAAGATCCTTTGTTAGTTGAGAATCTATCTACCTCAGCCTTAAAAATATTCAATGACCCTGCCTCTACCACCCTCTGAGTAAGGGGGTTCCACAGACTCACAATCTGCTGAGAGAAAAAAAGTTCTCATCTCTGTCTTAAACCCCCTATTCTTAAACTGTCCCCTAGTTCTGGTCCCCTTTGACATTTTACCAACCCTATCAACATAACTTTCTATATCTTTCTCCCTCGTATACTGGTCTAGATGCCCGTTAAATCCATCTATGCCATTCACCTCAACAATCCATGTGGTATTCCATATTCTCACCACACCAACATGGTCGATTCTGAACAAGCATCTCAGTTAACCGAGATTTAATGAACTAAATGAATGAATGGGAGTCTTGTCTGCTGCCAACTTTAATACTGATTTTTTTTTTTGTTCAAGCACCAGATGTCAGGAGCTACATGGCATGTTCTTTGTTGCAAATAGCCCCCACTTTGTTTTGTCAATATTTCCAACAGCCTCCTCTAAGCTCCAACTCTATCTTTAAATTTAATCAAAACGTGGGCAATGTCCTCCTGACAAGCAATTTAAAAAATGAACTGGTGCAGCCACATTTATTACCCAAAGTAGTAGAGATATGGGTCTCCTTTGTAAGACTTTCAGACAGTAGTCAACCTAGTGTAGGACACGACTCACTTCCAAATTTTTTACAAGTCCAGCAGCCCACAAGTTACCCAAAATTGTTAAATTTAGTTTGAATTCTCAATCTCTGCGTTGCTAGCCCTGTACCATAGCCACACTACCTCTGTACCCTTTACACATCAGATTTCTCTATCCACATTTTATCCAGCACATTTCCTTATCATTTGCATCCTCTGCTAAGTCCCCAGTGTCCAACACAATGAATTTAAAATCCTCATCCTCACTGGTAAATCCCCATACGGGCTCATCCCAGCCTGGCTCTGCAACCGCTTCCCATCCTGCATTACAGTACATGTCCCCTGCTTTTCTAACTGGTCCCCTTTGACTCTTGCCCCCCCCATCTCTGTTCCATTATTGGTGAGAGTGCCTTCAGACATTGACCCTACATTCTAGAACTTTCTAAAAGTCCCATCACCTTGCTGCCTTCAAGGGCCACCCTCATAGGGGCACTTTTTCAGCCACACCTTCAGTCACCTTCCCATGGCTCACTGTCTAGAAAGAAAGAAAAGCTTTCTTGATCACTGTTTGCTATGATAAAAAGTCTTTCAATTTATCTGCACACTAAGATGCTTATAGATGAATGCTAGAAGCACTAGGAATAAGATGACAAAGCTAGAGGCTATTTTGATAGTAAGGAACAGAGAGTGGTTGTGTGGAATCTGCTACCACATGGAGTAGTTAAGGTGAATAGCATATATGGATTTAAAGGGAAGCTAGATAAAAGTGAAGGGGAAAGGAATAGAAGAAAATGCTGATAGGGTGGAATGAAGAAGATTTAGAGGCATTTTATGTGAAGCATTAGCATCAGATGGTTCCGAATGGCCCATTTCTGTGCTGTAAATTCCATGTAGCAATGTGGTGGAAATATCAGAAATGTGCCTGAAAACAACTGCAAAAGCAATATGTAATTAAAAAAATATTTGAATATCAGAGAAGAGGTGCGAACATTGGGAACACAGGTACAGGAATAGACCATTCAGCTTCTCAAGCCTGTACAGTCATACTCCCACTGCTTTCAACTTTTGATGAAAGGAAACGGTCGGAGGGATGCATTGGGTTGCCAACTTTGGTTCCTGTAACAAAAACAAAAAATGCTGTAAAAACTCAGCAGGTCTGGCAGCATCTGTGGAGAGAGAGAGAGACAGAGATAATGTTTCAAGTCCGCATGACTCTTCAGATCTAAAGGGAGGTAGAGATATGGTGAAATATATACTGATTAAGGGGGGTGGAACCAGTGAAGCTGGACAGAAGGCCAGCGATAGGTGGAGGCAAAGGAGAGATGGCAAAAGATGTCATAAACAAAAGGTCAAAGAGTTGTTAATGGTGGTGGTACTGGCTAAATGAGGTGCTAGTGGTGGCATTAAGAAAGCAAAATGTGATAATGGCCAGGCGAGGGTAAGCACTCTGGAAAGTGACAGATGGCCCTAGTGGGGGGAGGGGACGGTGGTGGGAAGAAAGATCGAAAATAGGCTAAAAGTTAGGAATAAAACAATGAATGAAAATAAATTTTAAAAATAATTATAATGAAAATAAGTGGAAAAAAATTAACTTTTTTTTAAAAAATGAATATGGAAAAAAGGGGGATGAAAAAGGGGGTGGGGATGGAGGAGAGAGTTCATGGTCTGAAGTTGTTGAAGGCCATAAAGTGCCTAATTGGAAGATGAGGTGCTGTTCCTCCAGTTTGTGTTGAGCTTCACTGGAACTGCAATGCAGGCCAGTGGCGGACATGTGGGCATGAGAGCAGGGTGGGGTGTTGAAATAGCAAGCAACAGGAAGGTCTGGGTCATGCTTGCGGACAGACCGAAGGTGTTCCACAAAGCAGTCACCCAGTCTGCGTTTGGTCTCTCCAATGTAAAGGAGACCGCATTGGGAGCAGTGAACGCAGTAGACCAAATTGAGGGAAGTGCAAGTCAAGCACTGCTTCACTTGAAAGGAGTGTTTGGACCCTTGGATGATGAGGGGAGAAGTGAAGGGGCAGATGTTGCACCTTCTGCGAGTGCATGGGAAGGTGCTGTGGGAGGGGGTTGAGGCGTTGGGGGTGATGGAGGAGCAGAACAGGATGTCCCGGAGGGAACGGTCCCAACGGAATGCTGACAGGGGGATGAAGGGAAAGTGTATTTGGTGGTGGCATCATGCTGGACTTGGCGGAAATGGCGGAGGATGATCCTTTGAATGCAGAGGCTGGTGGGGTGAAAAGTGAGGACAAGGGGGACCCTATCATGGTTGTGGGAGGAAGAGGAAGGTGTGAGGGCAGAGGTGCGGGAGATGGGTCGGACACAGTTGAGGGCCCTGTCAACCACCGTGGGTGGGAAACCTCGGTTAAGGAAGAAAGAAGACATGTGAGAAGCACTTTTTTGGAAAGTGGCATCATCAGAACAGATGCGACGGAGGCGAAGGAACTGAGAGAATGGGATGGAGTCCTTACAGGAGTCAGGGTGTGAGGAGCGGTAGTCGAGGTAGCTGTGGGAGTCAGTGTACTTGTAATGAATATTGGTGGACAATCTGTCACCAGAAATTGAGAGAGGGAGGTCAAGGAAGGGAAGAGAAGTGTCAGATATGGACCATGTGAAAGTGATGGAGGGGTGGAAATTGGAAGCAAAATTGGTAAATTTTTCCAGGTCCAGGCAAGAGAATGAAGCGGCACCAAAACAGTGATCGGTGTACCGAAAGAAGAGTTGTGGGAGGGGGCCGGAGTAGGACTGGAACAAGGAATGTTCCACATACCCCATAAAGAGGCAGGCATAACTGGGGCCTATGCAGGTACCCATAGCCACACCTTTCATTTGGAGTAAGTGAGACAAGTTTAAGGCCTTCTATCCAGCTTCACCTCCCCCCCCACCCCCCCCCCGACTTAATCAGTATATATTTCACCACATCTCTACCTCCCTTTAAATCTGAAGAAGAGTCATACGGACTCGAAACGTTATCTCTGTCTCTCTCTCCACAGATGCTGTCAGACCTGCTGAGTGTTTCCAGTATTTTTTGTTTTCGTTTCAGATTTCCAGCATCCGCAGTATTTGGTTCCTGTGATCGTGCAGATTTCTACACATTGACCTCCAACCATCCACAATTATTCAAACGGTAAGTTTTCACATGACCTCCAATATTTTTTTCTAACTAATAAACAAGCCTGTTCGAAGATGTAGTTTCGTTTCAATGTCCCTGTGATTGATTTTCACCGGGTCCAAGGAATGAATCCGCCTTTAATTCCTGGAACCCGGCGGAGCAGCCCGGGAGAGTTGGCAACCACTCCGCCACATCGGCGCCGTGCAATTGCGGAGGATGCGCCATTGGGGTGTGAGAGCCAACGAAGAGATGGCGAACTGAGGTGAAACCAAAACAGCGAAAAGATCTAATCAGCAACTAAACCAGGTTAAGCGCCGCTCTCCGCTCATACCTGCTGCCGTCCGTCGTCGCTGCCACTCGCTCTCGGTCGGCGGGAATAGACCGTCCCGAGAGCCTCTGCGCCAGCTCGGGCTATAGGGAGCCTTCACTCTTGCTATGCATGTCGGGATAGCATTGCAGCCATTCCGGTCCTCCTGCTCGGCTCAGCTGTCAGTACCTGTTGGAGTGAGCACGCTCGCGATTGTCTATTTGAGATAGTGGCCAAGGCCTGAAAGAAACATGCCGCAACAAAGATGAGAATTTTAAAGGCACCCCCCACCCCGGCATGTGGTGGAACTTCAAAAGCACGGAGGAGGAGAGGTGTAAGTTGTCACGGCAGAAGGGCCCGGACAGAGAGAGACATGGAGAAGACTATGAGCTGAGGATCTGCCTTCGGGCGGAGCAGACATGACGACGAAGTTAATATCTATCATCTTTTTCTGCATTATCTGCTGTATTGGTCTGTTGTGCGTATTTAGAAATGGAGAAACGTTAAGTATCCCAGAAATGCACAGGGGGACCCCCGGAAGTCCCCACATAAGGATTGCGCGGTAATTGCCTGGGAAGTTCATAAGAACATAAGAAATAGGAACAGGGGTAGACCATTCGACCCCTCAAGCTTGCTCCACCATTCAATAAGATTATGGCTGATCTTCTTGTGTTTCAATTTCCACATTCCCATCTAACCCCGATAATCTTTGATTTCCATGCCTAACAAAAATCTATTTACCTCTGCCTTAAAAATATTCAGTGGTCCCACCACAACCACCTTCTGAGGCAGAGAGTTTCAAAGTTGCCTCAGAGAGAAAAAAAATCCTCCTCAGCTCTGTCCTAAAAGGGCGACCCCTAACTTTAAAGCAGCGCCCCCAAGTTCTGGATTCACCCACAAGAAGAAACATCCTTTCAATATCCACCTTATCAAGGCCATTCAGGATCTTGGTTTTTTCTTTCGTTCATTAGACGTGGGTGTCACTAGCTAGGCCAGCATTTATTGTCCATCCCTAATTGCTCTTACTCAGAGGGCATCTTAAGAGTTAACCACATTGCTGTGAGTCTGGAGTCACATCTAGACCAGACCAGATAAGGACAGCAGATTTCCTTCCCTAGAGGACATTTGTGAAGCAGATGCGTTTTTACAACAATCGACAATGGTTTCCTGGTCATCTTCAGACTTTTAATTCCAGATTCTTTTTTATTGAATTCAAATTTTACCATCTGCCGTGGTGAGATTCTAACCTAGGTCCCCAGAGAGTTACCCTGGAGTCTCTGGAATACCACTCTAGTGACAATACCACTACACCACCACCTTCTTGTATACTTAAATCAAATCAACCCTCACTCTTCTAAACTCAGTGGAAACAAACCCAGTCTGTCCGACCTTTCCTCATAAGACAACCCACTCATACCAGGGATCAATCTAGTAAACATCCTCTGAACCACGTCCAATGCATTTACATCACCCCTTAAATAAGAAGACCAAAACTGCACACAGTATTCAAGGTACGGTCTCACCAATGCCCTGTATAACTGAAGCATAACAGCCTTACTTTTATGTTCAATCCCTCTCGTAATAAAGGATAGCATTCCATTTGCCTTCTTAATTACTTGCTGTACCTGCATACTAACTTTTTGTGACTCACGTACTAGAACACCTAGGTCCCTCTGCACCTCAGAATTATGCAGATGTTCTTCATTAAAGTAATACTCTGCTTTTTTGTTCTTTCTGCCAAAGTGAACGACCTAGCCACCACTCAACCTATCTATATCCAGCTGCAACCTCCTCATGTCCTCTTCACAATATGGTTTCCTACCTATCTTTGTGTCATCTGCAAATTTAGCTACCATGTCTTCACTCCTCTCATCCAAATTATTGATGTAAATCGTAAAAAGTTGAGGCCCCTGCACAGACCCCTGTGGGACTCCACTTGTCACATCTGCCAATCCGACAAAGACCCATTTATGTATACTCTCTGCTTCCTGCCAGCCAGCCAATCTTCTATCCATGCTGATATATTACTCCCTACACCACGTGCATTAATTTTCCGTAATAACCTTTGATGTGGCACCTTATGAAATACCTTATGGAAATCGAAGTACAGTAGCTCTATACGCTCCCCTTCATCGACCACACATGTTGCTCCTTCAAAAACCCCAATAAATTGGTTAAACATGATTTTCCTTCACAAATCCATGCTGACTCTTCCCAATTGCCTTGAACTCTTCTAAGTGCCCAGCTATAACCTCTGTAATGATCAATTCTAACAACTTCCCCATGACAGACGTCAAGCTAGCTGGCCTATAGTTTCCTGTTTTCTGCCTCCTTCCCTTCTTGAATAGAGGGGTTATATTTGCTACTTTCCAGTCTGATGGAACCTTTCCAGAATCTAGCGAATTTTGGAAAATTAACACCAGCATTGACTATCTCATTAGCCACCTCTTTTAAGACCCTAGGATGTAGTCCATTTGGACCCAGAGACTTGCCAGCCTGCAGTTCCATCAATTTGCTCAGCACCATTTCACTAGTGATTTCAATCTCACCAAGTTCCTCTCTCCCTTTCACCTCCTGATTTGCAGCTATTACTGGAATTTTTTTTTATCCTCTATAGTGAACACAGAAGCAAAATATTTGTTCATTTCTTCCGCATTTCTTATTATCTACTATTAACTCCCCACTGTCGCTCTACAGAGGACCAACACTCACTTTACTTACTCTTTTCCTTTTTAAATACCTGTAGAAACTCTTGCTATCTATTTTTACATTTCTAGCTGGCTTCCTCTCATACTCTAATTTCTTTCTCCTGGTTAACCTTATAGTCATTCTCTGCAGTTCTTTATATTTTGGCCAATCTTCTGTTCTGCCACACATCTTTGCGGAGTTGTACGCTTTTTCCTTAAATTTGATGTTTTCCTTAACTTCTTTAGTTAACTACGGATTGTGGGTCCCCCCTTAGAATTTTTCTTTATAATAGGAATGTACTTATTCTGAATGCTCTGAAATATCCCCTTATATGTCTGCCACTGCTTCTCTATTGATCTATCCTCTAGCCTAGTTTCCCAGTTCACCAGCTAGCTCAGCTTTCATCCCCACATAGTTGCCCTTATTTAAGTTTAAGACCCTAGTCTTAGATCCACTCTTCTCCCTTTCAAACTAGATGTAAGATTCAATCATATTGTGGTCGCTGCTACCTAAGGGTGCCTTTACTCTGAGGTCATCAATTAATCCTGTCACATTACACAATAATAAGTCTAATGTAACCTGCTCTCTGGTTGGTTTGAGAACATGCTGCTCTAAGAAACTATCTCAAAAGCATTCTAAAAACTCCTCATCCAGACTACTACTGCCAATCTGATTTTTCCAGTTTATGTGTCAATTAAAATTACGCATGATTATTGCCATCCCTTCATCACAAGAACGCAATATTTTCTCTTGAATATTTTGTTCAGCACTGGGGCTACTGTTAGGAGGCCTGTAGACCAGAAAAAATGAGTTTTTTCCCCTACTATTCCTCAACTCCACCCAAACCGATTCTGCATTCTGATCTCCTGAACCAAGGTCATGTCTAACTATTGCATCAATGCCCTCTTGGATTGACAGTGCTACCCCTCCACCTTTACCTAGCTTCCTATTCTTCTTGAATGTTATGTACCCCTCAGTATTAAGGACCCAATCCTTGTCATCCTGCAGCCACATCTCTGTAATTGCTATCAGATCATATTTATTTACTTCAGTGTGGGCCATCAATTCATTTAAATTTGTTATGAATGCTACGCACATTCAGATGGAGACCTTCAGTTTTGTCTTTTTGTTACCTTTGTAACATCTAGCCTTGACTGTTGATGTAATCTTAGGTTTTTTCTTCCTTCCTGCTATTCTCTGACCCTCATTTCTCAAATTACTATCTTACTCTCCTGTCTTGACTCTACATCTTGAATTGCTAACTCTAGCCAAGCTTGATCCTTCACCCCTCTTGTTTAGTTTAAAGCCCTCTCTGCTTCCATAGTTATGCGATTTGCGAGGACACTCGTCCCAACATGGTTCAGGTGTAAACCGTCCCAGTGATACAGTCCCCACTTTCCCCAGTATTGATGCCAGTGCCCCACAAACTGGAACGCACTTCTCCCACACCAGTCTTTGAGCCACACATTTGTCTCTCTATTCTTATCTGCCCTATGCCAATTTGCACGTGGCTCAGGCAATAATCCAGAGATTATTACCTTTGAGGTCCTGCTTCTTAATTTGGTGCCTAGTTCCTCATACTGACTTTGCAGAACCTCTTTCCTATATCATTGGTACCTACAAGGACCACGACAACTGTATCCTCCCCTCCCACTGCAAGTTCCCCTCCAGCCCTGAGCAGCTGTCCTGAACCCTGGCACCAGGCAGGCAACATAGCCATCTGGACTCTCGTTCTTTGCTGCAGTGAACAGTGTCAATCTCCCCCACTATACTATTCCCTACTCCCGCTACATTCCTTTTTGCTCCCCCCCACCCACTTGAACGGTTTCCTGTACCACAGTGCCATGGCCAGTCAGCTCATCCACCATACAGACCTCACTTTCACCCAATTTGCACCTCAATTTGCAGTTTGACAATTGCAAAGTCTAAGGCTCCTCCACTACTGTCTGCTCCGTCTCATTGCCTGCCTTGCTGACAGTCACATCCTCCTGTCCCTCACTGCTGACCAAAACAGATGACCCTCTCTAAGAGGCATGACTGTCTTCTGGAACAAATGGCAGGATTTTCTGCACCCGCCCACCGCCGCGATCTTCCGATCCCGCCGAAGTCAAGGGACTTCTGGATGGGGTGCCGCCTCGCCCACGGGGAGTCCTGCCCACGACAGGGTTGGAAAATCCCAGCCAAAGTATCCAGGTACTTCTCCCCCTCCCTTATGTTGTGCAGTGTCTGTATTTCAGCTTCCATATCAATAATCCTGATCTGGAATTCCTCAAGCTGCTTACATTTACTGCAGACGTGTTTGTCGTGGATCGCCTTGACGTCCTAAAGCTCCCACAGCTGCAACATAACACCTGTCCCGCCATTCTAACTTATGTAATTTAGTTAATTTACTTTAATTACTTTCTTCCTATGTATGCTACAATTTATTGTGTTTATTGAACGCTAGTACCACTGACAACTAAAGGTTAAATGCTTCTCAACTACAAAGGTTTGTGTTTTAGATGTTTGTTTAAATTACTTTATTTTTATTGCTTTTTACC